>NC_092628.1:58288343-58590102 GCF_039555335.1 Amphiura filiformis
CACACAGGATTACTTCGATACTCTACTCTAAGCACATGTCAGTAACCAAGCAGTTGTCCAAAATGCACTGACATGGAACAGCTTCCTGGACCACATTCACAGTACAATAATTGGTACCCATCACAAGAAATCCGTAAAAATATGAACAAGGTCCTTGCACAGATGATAATTCCCAAAGTGTAATTTTGGTCAATTTTGATGGACAGGATTTAAGATATGACCTTGTGAAAAAGTATAAGTTTTTTTTTGCCTTAGTGTAGTATATGCCTACGTGTTATTACAATATGTTTTGAGAGGAGCTACAACATGTTTGCTTGCTGAAGTAAAATGTTTCAGTGGGAGGGAACAGACAAACCACCGCAACAACCGACTTATCATGCCACCGACCAGGCAACTAACCCCGGGAACCAACCCCCGATTCAGATGTCTTAAAATGGCTTGCTCCCTTGCCGGGAAACTAACTCCTTTAATTTCACCCCGTGGCTTCGCATAATTACTGAACCACACTTAACATATCTGAGGTGTTGAGCATAGCATTCTATATTATAGCATTCATGCGAAAGTTTTTAAGGACCTGAAATATCGAATTGAACACGCGGTTAACAACAGTATTGGATAGTAAATTAGGTCACCAGACAATATATATTTTTCCTTGACATACTTTTTAAATTTTGTATTCACCCTGAGGGGAAATTATCGCTCACATTTTTCGGAAGTTTAAAGCTATACCTTCTTTCATAATTATGTGGATACTCGTGTTTTTCCCTTATCGGAAACTTTATACGGAAGACCTACTTTCTGGCTAAAATTCAACCCATTTTCTTGCATACACGGTAAGGCTAAAAACAAGTTTGTTTCGGTAGGTCGCGAGCGTCTTGTTTTGGGAGCAATGTTACAGCGGTTTTTCCCAAAAAAGTACATATATATAATAATTTGCCATACATTTTTATTATATCGCGAATTTCAAAAATCAAAATTATAATATCAGAAGGAAATTCCTTATAATCAGAATGCAATTTGGCATGTCTGATGTGCTCTCGGGTCCCACAAAAATACTTTACAAACGTTGCTATCCGATTCCTTAAAGGTTTAATACTTTGTATCACAATTTAATCAATAGATATATAACAATCAATTACCTTTTTTGTAATTTCATGTTGATATTTCGCCTCGCCAGTCTAGCCTGTGCTCTCGTTTGCAACATAATCTGCCCAAATGGCATGCTTCTTGTCCAAACAGGCCTGCAGTTAAGTCAAAGGTTTTGTGCTACTTGATACAGTGTAACAAAACGAATTGGAGTGTATTGGGATGAATTTGTCTGGCGTCTAGATTGACAGAGAAATCGGACCTCTTCTGATTGTGTTCATATAGCAAATGTATTCGTTACATTGTTATCACCTGTAAATCGTTGCACTTGTCGACTACAGAGGATTTGATTACCGAATTGACATTAACAGAGCTAGAGAGAGATAGGGAGAGTAAGTGAGAGAGAACGAGAGAGAGAGAAATACAGGATAAGGAGGAGGAGGGGAGGGGAGGGAGAGAGAGGAGGAGAAAGATGTGAGAGGGGAAGGAGGGGAGAAGAGAGATAGAGAGACATTAGAAAGAACGGGAGAGAGGGGAGGAACTATGAAAGGTAACTCTGAATTAGGAGTGAATCCGATTTAGCTCTTTTTGAGCTGGATTTCACCTTGAAGGTTAAATACCACTAACAGGCCTGGGCGATACGTTGAAATACGATGAGTAACTATTTGTTTTCATAGCATTCGAAAAGACTGCATTAAAATTGCTGAAATTTATCAAGTTATATAGCCAAAAAAGTACTTTTTAGAGTTTGATGCTTCAAAATGGTACATTTTCTCTCATTATATGACATTTTAGATGTAATACCAAAATTCATACGCACGGCTTCGGTTTTTAGTAAATAGTCGCCCTATCATATTGTAACTTTCAGCTTCGAGGGCGCACTGTCATTTTAAGGTGTTTACGGTTCAGTGCATTAAAACAAGGAAAGTCTCAGGTCAACCTATGTTGAATTTTTGATCATTTGGCATCTAAATCATATAGTTTCAGCTGATATTGGTGACATTGAACTGTGAGAGTTCTGAATATGAGAAAATTCCACCCGAAATTAGGCATTTTCCCATTGAAACACGTGTAATACATAATTAGTGGTATTTAACCTGAAGGAGCCACACATATTTACTCAATGATCCTCGCAATTTCACTCCCGTCAGAGTGGTTAAAAATAACCCAATTTCTGCTCGATTGGGATGGCTGATGACAGAAAAGGCATATTTTGATTAAATCTTGGCGGAAGACAAGAAAATGCAGCGCCGTCAGATAGAAAAAATTAAAGAATTAAATAAGACAAATAAAAGACATACAGACACGGTAGAAGAATAGTTAATCTGATTTAGATTTTGTTTTCCCAAAAACAATAACGAAACAAAACAAAACACACAAACAGCCATAACAAACAACAATAACATCAACAATAACAACAACAATGTAATATCAGCAAACACGAAACATTTTACAGGAAACGCATGAATATTGGGTTATATAAATGATATATAACTTTAATAACATTATGAAAACATTTTTTGAAAACTTGTAAAGACACCGACAAAAATACCCAGACAGGACCTTTGTGGAAGGAGAGCAAAAAAGCTGTTTTGTAAACTGTACTCGCCCATCCAAATTTTGAAATGAATAGGATTTATTATATTTTGAAAACATCGCTAACGACATTCCATGACAGTAAAAACATTAGTTTTGTATGAACATCGAATAAAGTATGAGAGTCATATGGGAAGTATGAGAGGAATAAAGGTGGTTTATGTTAACATTGAAAGGAATGTTCAATATTTCAGAAAGGTTAAGGGCATCTCACATAAGAGAACAAGATTACTTAAAGTCTTCCCTGATGAATAACACAGTATCGGTCGCCCTTTACACATTATTATGATTATAGGTCTTATATGTTTTTTAAACGATCTGTATGTTCCATCTTCTTTGATGGATGTGTACAAAACACCAAAGAAACAACATGAAAACACCGAAAAAAGAGCAAAGAGCAAAAAACAGCTTATAGTGACAGCAGGGAGATAAATAAAGAAAATGATTTACGTAGAACATTGACACAATCAGAGAAAGAGAGAGAACAAAGATAGGAAGGGCAGAGAGTGTAGGCATCCAAGCCCGGGCTTCCAAGATGAAGAAGAGTGGGAGAATAAAGAGAAGCAACTGAGATGTAAGAAAACGAGGAGTGGCAGAGAAACAGAAAGCCAGTAGAGAGAGAAAAACTGAAGAATAAAAAGAGACAACCAACGCACATCGGAAATAAAGACATAATATCCCATCCTTGGATTGTTACCATCATAGTTCATTTTGAGGGTGAACTGTCTTAGGGATAATACGATATCCTAGACGTGAAAGAGGATAAATAAGGAGGAAACGAAAGTCGGTCAATTGAGCAGATTGAGGTCGTGGTTTCAATTATGACACAATCAGATACCCTCATTTCAGACCTAAAACATTAAGCAACAAATGTCATATCAATTTCACTGATAACAAGTGGCAATGGATGAAAACCGTATAACAAGTAATAGTTCAGGCATGGGCAAAATGTAAATTATTTCCCTATTCGTAATAAGTTTAAAATTCATATTGCTCGAATAGCCCATATGTAATAAATTTTGTGATCCATGCCAGACAATGCACGACTTGTATTAAGAACCTTACACTGAACTAGAGTTTGTTCTCATTGAAATACATATGGCCAAGGAATATAAATTGAAATTTAAAGTGTAATATAATAAAATTATGACATTTCAGATTGCACATTGTACAAATTCACTCTGCATCTGCCAGGAAGAAAGAAAGAATGGCTGAATATCCCGTCTGAGATATCAAGTTTCACTTTCATTCTTAAAATTTAATATATCGGTAAAAACAAGATATACCTTCATTCGCGGGCTTCAAACCAGAATAGGTTATTGGATATTATTTCTCTGCTAGAAGTGCCAATGTGCCATATTTCAATATTATCTCAACAAGAATTGAAAGATCGTTGTTTTTGCCGGATTCAAAAGTTTTAACTACCAATGTTCCAAGACAAATAATTTGGACCTGGTCAGTTCTGATTCTATCTATCATAATCAAGCAAACACTATGGATAAACTAACACTTTATGATGGAATCAATATACGACTGACAATCATCTCAACTTCAGGTATAGACAAATAAATCGTGAACTACCAATGGAAATCATATCATCAACCTCAGCTGAACAAAAACATATTGTGTTTTTATGTTTCATATACACGTATACCAGTGAAAATAATAATAACGCACATTTTAATAAATCATAAAGCTTTTTATGTTAATGTAAATGTTTATTTATTGTTCCGTGAAAAACATATCAACTTCCCTCATGAAAAATCTGAAAATTTCCGGAATTAGTTTCAATTTTCAAACAAAATGAGTACAAATTATTAGAGTCTTGCATTTTAATATCGACACGTTTTTATTTTTGTCCGAGCCTTTTCTGGAATAAGAAACAGTCATCGACCTCCTTTCGCCCTTGAATTCGGGCATAGCCCCAGACCATGCAAATGACACGAAATGTGACACCACGTCTATACAAATCTAGATTGCAGATTTCATTCTCTCATTCAATGCTTAACCCGCTAGCTCTTCATATTAACGACGTTACTTTGTATTCAATATAAGAACTAAGCTCCTTTTCAGGTTAAATCACTAGCGATAACTAACTGGCCAATGAGGAGGATTCATTCTTAAGATACTGGCGAGTACGACCTAGCCCATTAGCTACATGTAAGTATCGGTCGCTCATTACTTGCGAGAAGCAATGTAAATGAACGTAGAACAGAAATAAGGGAAAGCTAGGGAAAAAACTGGATTCGATTAGTACAACGCGTATTGCATATTGATATATGAGGATACAAAGGAATTCAAGCACAGTGAAGATCTATCACGTTCTAATGGGAACGCGATCGGTGTAAGCAAGTTGTATACTATCATGACTATCTTCAGTAGATAGCACTTAGAGGTCATGCTCTAAATGTATAATAGATAGGACCACTTGACAAGTTGCACTGCATGCACTAGGTGCCAGCGATCCACACAACTTGTGTAAAACTATTAACAGTATAGCAATAAGAGAAAGTAAGTAATTGCAAGAGCATTATAAAGGGAATTTCTAGTTTGGGGGTAAAGCCCAAGAAGGAGGGATGCCCGTGTCCCATTTGGGGCCACCATTGCTGAGATCGTAAGAATTAAATTCGTCTTTGTAAGTTATCATACAATGCTCGTCACAAGTGTTGGGACACTTTTAAGGAAATCTTACTCAGGCTCCAGTCTTCCACCCCATCAATGTTGAATCCTACTTGTTTGCTGACTTGAACCTAGTGGCACCCAACATTGTTTTGTTGGTGAAAGGGGAGATTGAGTGTTATGAAAGGGTTTAGGCTTGAGATATTGACATTTTAAAAAATAGCACAAGTAAGGACACATTAAAGTGCATGATTTCTATAAAGTATCCCAACTAATTATGGAAGGCTTCTAAGCAACTAATTATTGTAGCTTCGGAAATTCTAACCGTAACTTGTAAAGGGTTTTTTTTTATATGAAGATGCTCTTTTCGGATCGCGACTTTGCAAAATCCCATTGGTACAACATGCCGTCCATTCTAGACGGAAAGGAACATGATTCGTTAGCTTTTGAAGCAACTAGCAAACTGTTCTTTTTGAACCATTTGAAATGTTTGCATGCATGAGAGCAAAACCTAATTCTACCCGACGTTGTGCCGTTGTTATAGACACAGGGTAATAAATAATGTAAAGAAATGACAGGCGCTACATTTAGCGGTATGAAATACGATATATTTTAACGAGTCATTGCATATCATTCTAAAGAAAGTCACAGCTTTTTCGAATATGTCTGTCTACAAATGCTTTTATATATTATCACAGCAAGTCTAATTCGACACTACTTATCTACTTTGGAGACGGAATGTTCCGAGAAATCGGAAGGAGCCCTGTCATTTGAGTCGATTTACATTTGGTAAAAGATACAGGCCAAGATGACTAAAAGAAATATAAAAGCTCGTGGATTTGCGCATGATCCTGCAGAGCCAAAAAACAAAAGTAAATTTGATGATCCAGGATAAATACGTTTCATTTGTTCTTGTATAGTCTAGAAGATATCAAAATATCGCTAAGCGTAAACTTGGGTATGAATATCTATTTTGCTTTAAATGATAGTTTCAGGTGTGCAGGTGAACAAAGTAAACTGGTGAGGAACAATGTGATAATCCGAGACCGATTTTTTAGGTGAATAATTTGACGGTTAATTGACCAATAGGCACCCTTGAGCAATCCCAGAATTCCAAGGTCAAGGTTTACACAGTTTATACATTTATATACAATTTCAAAATAGTTCAAATTGGAACTAATTCCAAATTATTCCTCTGGTCATAAGGTTTGTAAAGCTTAAATGTTGACCTTCGACCTCTTAGCTAATAACTTTAGAGTGATAAGTCGTAGGTAGGTCAAACTATATATTTTCTAAATCCTTTTGACCAGAGACAAATTTTATATGATTGTTTTTAACCAAATCGGAACAATTTTGAATGTAGATACCTGTGTAAATTTTGACCGTGGATATCTCACAATGCTCAGTCAGATATGATGAGTTGCCAGTCTGATGAAACCACTAATGTAGTGGTGAAACGTCACTAAAAAATATTAATAGTCAACATCATTTTTCATTGGAATTGTTCACAACGAACCATGTTAACAATTAAATCTAACATTACATATGAACTTGTTCAAAGAATATATTGATGTCAATTAACATGCTTAACACGATTTTGCCAACCTGATTATATAGAACTTTTTCCCTTCCAATACACGAAGCACCTTAAGCAATAGAGACCTGTCAGTTCTTTTTAAGGGCACGTTTTCACACATTTCACACGAATCGGGTGATTTTTCCGCTTTTAACAAATAAAGTACTTTTACATAGACGCCAATTTATTGTAATGCTAGGTTATAACCTTATCATGCTTATCTTTTAATGCGCTACAAAGTTTTAAAATGTTAGAAGGTAAGAAGGTTTTTGTGCTCAACGGATTTCAATCTCTTACGCGACATCAGACACTAACATGCAGTGAAGGAGATTAAACATCAACTTGCAACAGATTCTTTTGTCTCTTAACAATGTAGGGCAGTTTTAACGTTGCGTACTTTTTTACTTTGATTGCTACGATTTAAAACGTTAGGTGAATGTATGCAGTGTAATTCGGTGTATGCTTAGCATTGCAAAAATGCAATTTGCAAAAGCAGCACCACCTTTCGAGTTTATATCGCAAAAAAATAACCAACCACTATGCATCACCATTATATCGTCAATTTAGATTATGCATTTCTCACAGTTAAGGAGGCTGTGTACTCTCAGACATGCATGTAGTAAAAGTGCAATAACTTTGTAATTATTCGCGCAAGACATATAAAAGCATACATTTTATGAAGGCAAGACATCAATAAATCTTAATATAAATACAGATTTGGGTAAAAACAACAATTATGAAGAAAATCACAAAAAAGTGAGTTTTTAGCAATATTTGTTAGGTACATCATAACAAAAAAAACACTCTTTCCAAAATATTTTATTTTGTTTTTAGCTCAATTTTGAGGCTCCATTCCAAAAACGTTTTTTTTTTTTTTTTTTGATATTGGCCTTATTTTGTGAGATATTGACCATATATAAGGCATCAATATTTGCACAAAATGATGCCTAAAATCGGAAATAGACCAAAATATAAAAAAATGGGAAAACCGTTTCTTGAGTCGATCATGCTTTTTACGATGATCATATTTGCTTACCTATAGATGCTGTATTTCTTGAGTTATCGTGTACCTAAATCGTCATTTTACTGAGAAAATGAACATTGAAATAATGGCCGTTGAAGTTTAAAGTGGTCACATTTTGCACTTTTATCGAATCTCGCAGGAGAATGCGGCAGTTTTATTTTTCTACCTTACATTACATAAACATCGGGTAAATCCACGGCCCCTTGAGAAGTTTGAGCGAAATCCATTCATAACTTGATATTTAAATCGGGGGAAAGAACTTTAAAAAACCCACATTTTATCAGCTAAAACGGAGCCCTTTGACCACTAGGTTTTTGTGCTTCCGTGGTGTTTCCATAAGATGCACCGCGCATGCAGATAAGCGTCGCGTATGCGTAGCGTATTTGTGCGTTAACAAATTGCGCGATACGCAATGCGATGCGTTGTTGCGCGAGTGTACCCTGCTGGTACAACAACGATTTTCTTTCCTTTTCAATTTCAAACACGAGTGGAATAGTGAAATAAAATCCTTAAAATATTGCAGTTGGAGTTTACAAATCTGGATTTTCATTCCTTGTATTTATAAAAACATAACAAAGTACAAACATATCAAAAAAACTCAATTGTGCGAAAGAAACAATGTCTAGAGTACACAGCTGCCTTAAGTGAATCGCAATATACCAATTATTCAGAAATGTCATTGACTCTGCCATTATTTCTTTCGCATCAATATACAAGGAAACAAACTCTGATAAACTGGTATTTCATAAAACGCTCAATTAACAGCAGTTTGGACCCGGTTTTCTTACGGCAGAATTAATTATTCATAATTAATTTTACTGACAATATCAATGTTATTCCTGACGAAAGTCAGTTTGCCCCATTTTATTTCACTTTTTATTTCAGGTTGATTTCAAGTTTCAAAATAAATATACAAAATATCGAGAACAAAAGCGTTGAAAACGACAACAAGATCACTTGTACACTTCCAACATTCTAAATCATTAATGGCATTATTAATAAAGCCCAAAGTGGTCCCAGATGTAAAGTGACACATTTGACGGATCAACAACTACCTGAATAACTAAATACTACATCTTAAATGTATTCCATCAAAGTAACCGAAGCAGACAAGCGCATACTTTGTTGTTCTTCATACCACCACTATTCAGACTATTCATCTGATAAAACGGTGTAGATTTAACCATGGTATAGTATAAACACGTCACAAAGTTTCCCAGTTTATTGCAGCCTGCTATAGTTCTGTTCTTCGAGTTGATAGACACTTTTTATCAATTTTATACTGAATGATTAAAACGAGATGGCTTTCAAACACTTACGCTAACTTTTTGATAAACTCAATAAGCCCAACATGGTCTCCTGACTAAATGGCCATGATATCCAGACAATATACTGAACTATTAAACTATACTGACATTAAACTGACTATAATAGAGCAGTTTAGGACATCTATATTGACCCCTCTCTTGTTCAACGTTAATACTCTTGCTTTTCCCCCCTTTTTTCAGTCCTACCGGGCTTGCCGCCTTGATGTTTTTAAGCCCTAACGTATACCAGGGTCCCATTATCAACAACCAACATCACGTCGAGGGCTAATTTATAGTTTAAGCTTGATCTCTATTGTTTTTGAGCGCTAATTGTTTCTTTGTAGCCATGCGGGTCAACTTTGAACAATATTGTTTTTGAGGGCCATTGTTTTTTGTGGTTTAATGTTGTCTCCACAATACAGATTATGCGATTATAATTTAGTGTTGATCGATAGTCTCATCAGTACCGTATATACTGCGAGACGATTGGTTGAAAAATCCGTGAAAAATCTGTAATCCAATATAGATTCTTCACGGTAAAAAAATGTCTCCCAGTGATAGGGTACAGTGGCTTTGGAATTATTTTAAAAGTTCGAAATTCTATTGGAATATTTTATCACTTGGGAAATGAAACAGGTTTGAAGTGATATTGCGGTACCAAATGATTACCAATTCACAAGATGTCTGCTCCTAGGCAAAGTCGTGTGACCATATAAATAGCATGCATATAATTGAAGACCGAATTAAAAATACTATTTTGCGTATGACGTTCTGTCAACCAGACTAATGATGCCGTAGCTGCCGCAGGTCAGCAGCCAATTACGCCTCGCCGTTGCCCTGACGTCAGACGCAAACTAGTCTTTTGAATTCGGTCTTCAATTATTGAGTCTTGTGGCTTGTCTTTACGTTACCTCAGCCTTAACAAAGTTTTAATTTGAACTTAAAAATTAAATTCAAATAAATGTGGGGACTGCACGATGCCAACCCACAACCCACATACAACTTGAGTTTCACGACCTGCTTTCTTGCCCTGCTGGGCCAGTATATATTGGAACTCCATTAGTTACAAGTCCTCACTATGGGAGTTTCCGGCCTCAGCCTTACCGGGCTTGCGGCCTTGATGTTTTTTAGGTCTCCTAAATTATAAGATTTCATATCTAACTATCACTGAGATGATCACTGAAACAGATTGTTATAATGCATATAGCTAGAGGCAGCACATTACCCAGATGGGTCAATGAGTTACTGAAGGTAACTTTGTGAGGTTATTATTAAAGTGGTCGTCGTCTGAGGCACTTGGTCATTGGTGTGCTGTAGATAGAGGTTTGACTTAAAAATGCGGTGAAATATTAAATTTTATTTCAGTCTCATGTAACCTATAATAATACATATATAATATTATAATTATTAATGCAGTAGCTTTTATCAGACCTGTACTTGACTGGCCCATGGATGTCGATTCTAATTTAAAGCATACAGACATTTCAGCAACGTTTGTTAGTTTGTCACCGGAGAACTACAAAAGCGCAAAAACACAAGCAAACAAACCGTTACAAACAAGCTGAACAGAAGCATAGAGTCGCTCCTGCTCAGAATTATGAAATTTGCCATTCGTTTTCCCAACAAGCTCTTTCTTTTACCTCATAGACATTAATATGAAGTACCGAATAACCTAAGATGATATACTAAAATAAGAGTTACTAGTGCAAGGATTGTGGTTTCTTGTTTTTCCCAATGCAATGGTTTGCACGTATGCACAGAATTAAGATGAAAATACCTGAAAAAATAATTTCCTCTCCGGTTGCAACAACTTTAATCATCAAACACACTCAGGTAGAAAGACTTCCCTTAAGTTCAACAAACAAAATTATAACCTCAAGCCTTGATCCGCTACATTGCTTCCCTGGATTTGACATTTTTGTGACTTCTTCAGTCTCGCAGGGTTGTCGAAAATAGAGTAAATATGTTAATTTTAAAGAAGTATGCCTTTAACACGTTTAAGAAATATGAATGGCTTTTGGAGCATGCAACATCAACAGAGTGCATCGATCACACACTGAATTCGTCATTCTATCCGTATAATAAGGAACCCCTTGAAGGTCCCTCAAAGTATGATGTAAAGTGAAACGCTCATCTTACTTAAATAAGCAGTATACCGACTCATAATGATGTTATTGCCACACTTAAGCAAGATCGGGGCACCGTAGCAAATTGCGCGCGAAAAAGCGCGACATACAGACGACACTCGAAATTTAATAGTATTACAAATAATTATTTTTCGAAGTACTTTTATGGGAATATTTGAATATAACATAAAAGGAACTTTCATTATAGTTAAAAGCAACAATAACAATAGAGTAATATCATATTCTTGTTTTGCAGGAAACCGTGCCGTGATATGACTGGGATGCTTTACTCGAGTTGATGTAAGCATATTTTGAATCTCTTTTGTTACTATTCCTGTTAATATAATTATGTTAATTTCTTATTGAAATCGTTCTCTCTTTGTCAAGTTTGATGCATGTGTATATGTGTAAAGGCTCAAGGTTACAATGTCCATGCACTATCAAATTATATATTAATTTACAGACGTTCAGAAACCTATACTTCAATATCAAAAAATTTAGAACCAAACAGTCAAAAACTTCGGATTGGAGAAGCATGCCATTTTATGCATTACCAGACAGCTTTTGCTGATTCTTAGGTGTTGCCCTTAATAATGAGATGGGTTTAGATGCATAACTTGCGGTATCTATATCCTTTATACATACTTCAATCATGTCAATCTTAGGTCTAGGAATCGAATCACTACATGTATCCATGAACTTTTTGAATAGATGTAAGCTAGTAGTCATACGGTAGTGCCTCATCAAAGTCAATATTTACCTGTGGCAAGATACTGTTTCTTTATGTATTACAAAAGTAGGTCTATCATTCCGTGTGTCTACTCATTCTTATTTTTACTTGGGATGAACTTGCTGGGGAATAGAGAAGAAAAGAATGCATGTATATGAGATGCTAAGACATGTCCCGATTTGGGAAGTGTCTGCCACACCTCACATACATACATTCTTGTTGTTACTATATCGAAATGAAGAAAGACTGTATTATTCAAGTTTATGTTAACATTCTATATTTTCATGTCACTACATTTGTATAGAAGCATCTTGGGATACAGAAATCATAATACTTTAAAATGGCGACATTAATGTCTCTGAGAAAACAATCAACAATATTCACTCATCATGCTCATGAGCAATTCTCATTTAAATAAAAATCTGTCCACCAGGAGGCCTCCTAGGGATTCCTTACGCAATAAAAGAGGTGGTAGGTATAAATGGTTGTGGGCTCTCTCTGGCATCTTAGAACTGTCTTGCCATGGCTGCCATTTCTACCGTTTTGGTTGGTTTATTGCATAAGTACTTTTGTGCCACACGTCACAATAGAATCCCTCGTTTCAAGTAATAAGTTTTCGTTTCTCTATTGTTCAGAAACCAAAAATCAGCGGATTAAAAAGAGGGGCAGAACTTGTCTGCAATCATAACATATAAAGCTAAACTTGTATTACATACCCTTCCCACTTCCAACACCCACACCCTCTTACCCCCTCTCTCTTCTCCATCTCTTCTCATTTCTTTATGCGATTATCACATGAATAGATGTGTATATATCACTAGAGGATACTTTTGTAATCTCGGTGGAAATATTTCGATGGTCTATATTTTTTCACGAGGAAATAAACCTAGGCATATTGGATTTTCTAAACGCTTTTAAATGTAGATTAATGTTCGATTCCACTGCTCGTGAATATTGCACAGCGAAATTTAAACATTTATTTTCAAACTGAAATGACAACCGAAACTGCTTGCTAAAGTTTTAAGTTTCTAACAAAGGGTACAAACAAAGATATCGATAATGACGTCAGTCAAGAGCTTAGGCAGCATGATAGGAAACCACGTGTCCAAAACCAAAACCAATACTGAAACTCACGACTATTATTGTCAACATAAGTTATTTACCTACAATTTGCTATATCTTTTGTATGACACGTGCCCAAAGTTAACGCTTCCAACAATATAAGCATTACATATCACTAGAGTTAGTGGCAATTTGTGCGAATTACTTAGTAGGGTACAGTAATACTTCTAAGACACATATAAATATTTAAAAGTTGTTTTAAAATTTCTTTGAATAAAGTGTACTGCCTTGAGCGTGATTGACCCACGTCACGCACGTCCGCCAGTACTTTTCCGAGCATTTCAGCAATGTAATGTAACCTGGATATTTGTTTTGTTGGGAAATGGCTCTTGGATTATTGTTTTCAAATGTTGAAAGAAAATTTTTCTTTTTATTCTCTAGAAATTAAACAAGAGGACTTGCACGGATGCATTTAATATCATGAACATGGATCAAAACCTCTTTTGATACTAGACTGGTACGGTGAATACGACACGTGATCTCGTCTTCTTAATTACGAGTAACCCAGGTTTAACAATGAATAATAAAACATATGATTTGTAAGCTAAATGAAGCTAACTGACCTGGTTTATAATCTTCTAAATTTAGATGAAATCCTAGTCCTCATTGAATTTCATTCAATTCAATATATCCAGTGCTTTTATGTCTTTATGGTCAACGTACTTGTTATACTATTGGCAGATATTGAAGCTATAGAAATTGCAGTTGCAATCGCTCCACAAATAACTTCTTTTTCAATTTACAAATCTGCCATTTCTACTCATCCGTACTTGAACGTGTGCCCAGCCGGCGATGTTCATAAAGTGTAGAGCAGTGTATACGTCAGTTGCCCTATACAAATATATTCTGTTCCGTTATGTCAGTTCATTCGGAGTCTTAAGTAAAAGCTGCTTCAAGTTGGATTTTGTATACAATTGGTCAGAATGTCCAAATCTCACGATTTTGTATTGGAGGTGGCGGTGGTGCTACATGTTGTTGTTATTGTTCGGAGAGATCATTTAAGATGCTCCAGCAAATTCTCACGTTCCACTCACGGTCCCAGTGGCAGTGACCGGAGACATCTTCACAATGATAAAAAGTAAAAATACGCAACAAATTTACTATTTCATTTACGATTTTTCCTGCACTGATGCAATTTATCAATCTTGACCATGTTGACGTCACGTGTTGTCAATAAAATATAAAATAAAGCCATTAATGCTAGTACGAATTCAAATTAATTCCAAATCTAACCAGGTATATGCTTTTTAAATTGAAATTGAACGAATTATTACAAAAAGTGCGATATGTATTATAGATCCAATCATTTCCCTAAATTGGCTAGATTACTTGAGAAGTAAATTATAAATTGCTACATAAGATGATGAAGGAATACCGAAAACAGCTCGTTCTAGTTGTGGTTATAATGTGACTCCACATCATACCGTATAGAAATGTGACAAAGCATTGGTATGACTAAAATATTAGCCTATGAATGAAGAAAAGAACTTTTTGTTTCAACTTATTTTGATGCGTGATTGAAAGAACATTGCATGTTCAACTGCGCGGAATACTGCCATGATTATTTTACACGACTAACAAATTAGAAATAAGGATAAAAAGTTAAAGCTTTAAATATATCAGTAATATAACAAAACGGGTAGCACTTGCAAACAGATATTGCAATAATGATAAATGTGCATCTAAAACAGTAGGTAATGTAATTGTATATATGTTTAGTTGGCATTTTTCCTTGTAGGGTATAATATTTAGTTTATTTTTAATCCAAAGGAATTTTATGTTTATATTTTCTTTTATATGTAACATCTATGAAGATTTATTGGGGATTTTTATTTGCTAATTTTATTTCTATTTGTTATATCGAACTTAATTGGAATACCGTTCTTTTGCATATTTGAACGTGTTCCTAACGTTTTCCTACACCTTTTAGGGCGTAATATAGAAACGGTGCCCCGGGGGTACACATAATTATTGCACCACCCCTTAGATCAAGATGTAAATCCCCCGGTTGTAAATCCCATAGACGTTAATTAAAATCCAAGGAATGTAGAGAGTAGCTACTAATTTGAGTTTGAAACTGGTTTTAGCCTTTGGTTTTAGTTAATGATTTAATAATAGTTATGAAATATAAGCCATAATAGGGTAGTGTGTTTTGTCGTGTAGTCAGAATATCTTATTAATCCTCTTTCCTTATCTATACACAAAGTACTGTAAATACACTGTTTTAAAAAAAAGTACATATCCGTGAACTTCCTAAAATACCGGAAATATTTGATCGAATTTATATTTGCAATAGCATTACAATGGTATAAAATTGATCCCCTCCAGATGATGGTCCACACCGTCCACTGGTCAATATATGCATGATCAAGCAAGTAAACACCAGACAACCGATGAAATGTCTTACTGCGACGTTTTCACTGTTTGCAAATCTTTTATGAACATAAAATATTGTTGTTGTTATTGTTCGGAGAGATCATTTAAGATGCTCCAGCAAATTCTCACGTTCCACTCACGGTCCCAGTGGCAGTGACCGGAGACATCTTCACAATGATAAAAAGTAAAAATACGCAACAAATTTACTATTTCATTTACGATTTTTCCTGCACTGATGCAATTTATCAATCTTGACCATGTTGACGTCACGTGTTGTCAATAAAATATAAAATAAAGCCATTAATGCTAGTACGAATTCAAATTAATTCCAAATCTAACCAGGTATATGCTTTTTAAATTGAAATTGAACGAATTATTACAAAAAGTGCGATATGTATTATAGATCCAATCATTTCCCTAAATTGGCTAGATTACTTGAGAAGTAAATTATAAATTGCTACATAAGATGATGAAGGAATACCGAAAACAGCTCGTTCTAGTTGTGGTTATAATGTGACTCCACATCATACCGTATAGAAATGTGACAAAGCATTGGTATGACTAAAATATTAGCCTATGAATGAAGAAAAGAACTTTTTGTTTCAACTTATTTTGATGCGTGATTGAAAGAACCTTGCATGTTCAACTGCGCGGAATACTGCCATGATTATTTTACACGACTAACAAATTAGAAATAAGGATAAAAAGTTAAAGCTTTAAATATATCAGTAATATAACACAATGGGTAGCACTTGCAAACAGATATTGCAATAATGATAAATGTGCATCTAAAACAGTAGGTAATGTAATTGTATATATGTTTAGTTGGCATTTTTCCTTGTAGGGCATAATATTTAGTTTATTTTTAATCCAAAGGAATTTTATGTTTATATTTTCTTTTATACGTAACATCTATGAAGATTTATTGGGGATTTTTATTTGCTAATTTTATTTCTATTTGTTATATCGAACTTAATTGGAATACCGTTCTTTTGCATATTTGAACGTGTTCCTAACGTTTTCCTACACCTTTTTAGGGCGTAATATAGAAACGGTGCCCAAAATAGTTGTGCAAAAATCGCTTGCCCCCCCTTTTCGACCTGCCAAAAATTGCTTGCCCCCCCCCCCCTTTTGGCCTGCTAAAAAAAATTTGCCCCCCTATAAATCACCACCCCGGGGGTACACATAATTATTGCACCACCCCTTAGATCAAGATGTAAATCCCCCGGTTGTAAATCCCATAGACGTTAATTAAAATCCAAGGAATGTAGAGAGTAGCTACTAATTTGAGTTTGAAACTGGTTTTAGCCTTTGGTTTTAGTTAATGATTTAATAATAGTTATGAAATATAAGCCATAATAGGGTAGTGTGTTTTGTCGTGTAGTTAGAATATCGACAGCTCCCACACTTTATTAATCCTCTTTCCTTATCTATACACAAAGTACTGTAAATACACTGTTTTTAAAAAAAGTACATATCCGTGAACTTCCTAAAATGCCGGAAATATTTGATCGAATTTATATTTGCAATAGCATTACAATGGTATAAAATTGATCCCCTCCAGATGATGGTCCACACCGTCCACTGGTCAATATATGCATGATCAAGCAAGTAAACACCAGACAACCGATGAAATGTCTTACTGTGACGTTTTCACTGTTTGCAAATCTTTTATGAACATAAAATATTGTATTTCACAGTTTTACCTGGGACTGGTCCTGATCCGAATGATTTGCTTTGTGCTCTAGTTGGAGTAGTGTGTATTAGTGAAGTGTCCCTGGGCAGCAGGGATTGTGTCAGAAGTAACTTTATCAAATAAAGCGTTATTAATAGGTTTATGAACATACCCAAAGCATTCCTTCAGCATCGTGTTCACCTCATCATTCATCATTACAGTTCAAATCTTAACATTCTGTAGTAGAACTCAAAAGCACCTCCATTACTCGTCCGTATAGGCACATGAAAAGTAAAATACAAATCAAATATAAAAACAAAGAGACTAATAATGCGTTTAACACATATTGAGAATAAAGACATAATATCCCATCATTAGATTATCATCATTACTCATTTAGAGGGTAACTATAAAGTGGCATATTTGACGGATGAACAGCTGTCTATACAAATACTACATCTTATTACGGATTCCATCAAATTAACAGAAGCAGACAAGCGTACACCTCGCTGCTTTTATTATCTTTACTATTCAGACTATTTATATGATAACACGACGTAAACTTAACCATGGAAAACGACAAAGTTTGTTTTTCCAATTTATTGCATCCTGCAAATTCTGCTCTTCAACTTCAAGTTCATTGACTCTTTGAATCAAGTTTCTACTGAAACCTTAAAATGAGATGACCTTCAAATTTACAGTTACAATAACTGTTTGATAAACTCAGTATAAAGGTAAAAGTAACAATATTTAAAACGATTGACCACTTGTATAGCATTTTTCACCCACTGACGTCAACGTGGTTTTCGCGCGAGCATCTATGCGGCGTCTTTAAGCGAGTGCGCATGTACGCTAGCGCTGTGCGCGAGCATTGGCGTTTTGAAGGTTCGCCCAATGAAATGCGCACCACTGACATCACTGCCGCATCAGGGTAAAAATAGTATAGATTGTGAATGTTGTCTGCGCAATACAGAGTAAGATCTTGATGGATAATCTTATTGAAATTCTATTGAAATATTAATTTTGTATCACTTGGGCGCTGAAACAGGTTTGAATTGTCCCAGGACTCCTCAGGACTGTTGTTGGTAAACAAAATCAAAACATCCTGCTCACACTTTATCGTTCTCTTGTTTTACCGGTCATAGATTTTTGTTTACCAATTTGGTTTATATATCGTAAAAGTCACATTAATAATTTGGAACTTATCCAAAGGAGGGCATCAAGATTTATTTTGGGTCAGAGAAGGGGGGATCAATCTTACAAGGAGCGTCTTCGACAACTCAATCTTATGGATCTTAATAACAGGAGGAAATATTTATCTATTTGTTTTGCTTGCCAGTGTATTTCAAATTCAAATTCTTATGTCTTTCATTTCAGCAATTGGATTGTAAACATTCGCCATCTTGACAATTTGCTTTTTAACAATCATATCACCCCAAAAACCGATAGTTTTAAATATACCATCAGTGTCAATTTTCCCCGTCTTTGGAATGCACTTCCAGTGTCCATCAGGGATCAGTTTATTTTGCATAAAAATATGAGGCCATTCAAAAGCCACCTTAAAACACATTTTATTGAAATGACTATGCAAGAGCTGGAGCTGGACTCCAAAATTTTATGTTATTGTTGATGAAATATGTGTAATGTGTACTATGTAAATTATTCTAAATGTGCAATATTAAATTTAATATTTATGTTTTGAGTTCACTTGTTTCGGTGGGTTGGAGGAGTCACACCCCTCGGGTGATAGTGTTCACAGTCCTGGCTCCTCCTGGCTAGCCTACCGGGACAATCTTTTATAATTTTTATTTAATGACATGCTTTGTATGTGTATTTTTGATGTATTTTAGCCAGTTATGTAAATAAATAAATAAATAAATAAAAAAATAAAAAGCAAATACACAAACGTTTAAAAAAAATTGGGGTTTTGGTTTAGTTAAAAACGAATAATAACATAATATAATAATAATAACATAGAGGTTTTGAAAACGTTTTGTATGAAAACACACTACAAAAATATGTTTAAAATGTTTTCAAAATGTTATTGTCAAAATTTTTTGGAGTAAATGTTATTTAATGTTATGAAAACGTGTGATATCCTTTATATACCCTTTAAATAACCCGACATTTAAACGTTTTCTGACAACCTTTTATAAGCTTTTGCGAATGATGTAGAAAACATTTTGTGTATGCTGGGGTTTCAACCCACATCTCACAATTCTGATTTTGCTATATTCCTGCCAAAGAATCACGCAGTCAGCAATCGTGTATAATATTTTTCAATGACTAAGATCGTGAGCTAAATCGTGATCGTCAATACATCCGATTCCATCACAACAGTCCAGGAAACGAGCATATAGCTTATAGGATGTGTCTAATACCTCATACGTCTTGTGGGCTGCCTTTACGTTACCCCTGCCTAAAAGATTTTCACTTTCACTAATTGAGTGCACTGGGTTCCCTATCTGTCACTGAGTTGACCACATACCCACGTTGTTATCACCTTGGGTTAATAAGGCTACATACAGTGCATGACCCAAATGGGTCATTGAGGTTACATGAGATAACCTTGAGCAGTCATGTAACCGTGATGCAATCTTAGTATTTGGTGGTCAAATGTTGACAGTCTCAATACATGGATATGCTTGATTTGACTAATTGGGTATTACGATTCGATTAGGCTACATTACGATGAAATATGCACTTTTAACCTAATGCGCTTAATTTCAGTCTGGTGTAACTTAATTTCAAAGGAATTTTTAATCAACCGCCATTGCCCATATGATATGTCAACTGTTTAATCATAACATTTACAGGTGAACACTGGCACGTCAATGAAGATTCAATTAACTAGCACATCAGCATACATATCATTTTAGCAACATTTGGTTTTTTTGTCACCACAAAACCACAAAAGCGGAAAAATAAAAGCACATAAACTGTTAATGAAGAGCTAAACCGATGCAAAGAGTCATTTCTACTCTGAAATTGGGCATTCTCAATTTCTTTTCCAACAAGCTCTTTCTTTACTTTATAACATGAATATCTATATAGTAAGAAAGATGACATACTAGTAAATCAAAATAGAAGTTGTTTGTTCGAGGATTGTTTTCCCAATGCAATGAGTATGCACAGAATGAAGATGAAAACACCTGAAGAAACTAATTGGCTCTCCGGCTGCAACAACCTTAATCATCAAACACACTCAGATGAAAGAGATTCCCCTTAAGTTTAACAAACAAAATTATAACCCGAAGGCCTGAGTTGCTATATTAGTTCTTGAATTTGACATTTTATGACTTCTCCAGTCTTGTGTATACTTGTCAAAAATAGAGTAAATATGCTAATTTTTGAAGAAGCACGACTTCAAGAAATTTGAATAGCATTCAGAGCACCCAATATCAACAAAAACCATCGCATGAGAAAATACATGATTCTATCTGTATAATATGGAACCCCTCGCATGTCCCTCAAAGTGTGGATGTAAGGTGAAACGCTCATCTTACTTAAACAAGCAGTATACCGACTCATAATGATGCTATTACCACACTCAAGCGAGATCGGGCACCGTAAGAAGTCGCGCACGAAAAGGCCCGACGTATAGACGACACACGAAATTGAATAATAGTATTACAAATAATTCTTTTCCGAAGTTTTTTTACAGGAATATAACATGAAGGGTACATTCATTGTATAGATAAACGCAACACGAATAGTGTTAGGCTAGTAATATTTGAGAATTGTTCAGCTTATCTTGTGGCCATGCACTTGGTGATGTTCATAAAGAAGAGCTTGTCACTTGTCCGATGTGAAACACGACAAACATTTGCACTTTTTTCTTTTCTTTCCATTATCGTTATATCGTGAAATACCATATAGCGGAAGTGTTAGTTTTTTATATATAAGGAAAATATTTCTGGCGATGACCCCATGTTGACAATGGCTAAATATGCTGTATCAATTTTGGAAAGGGTCCGGCGATTTGTCCGACATTTTTATTTTTCAGATGACTTGTTGATATTTCTGGTGGTGTGTCTAACGTACATTTTCGTTTACGTTGTCGACAACGCATCAACCGTATCTGTCTGTAATTTTGGGCTAAAATTACTTGTAGAGAAGTGTAAGCATGCATATCCTGTAAAGTTACAGGCACCATAGTACACGATGCCATATCTATATTTTGCATCTATGTTTGGGAAAGAAATATAAGGATTTGTGTAAAAAATCTTCTCTACTTCTAATATTCTAACAACATTTTACGTTTACTTTTAATAACAAAATTATATACAAGCAATTTATCTACATAGTAAAAAAGTTGTTATTTTTCCCAATCATGCACCGCTATAAATTTAGGTTTTTAAAGGTCATTCATGAGGATACGTTTCCCGCAAAATACAATGCAATTAATTTATTGCAATTATTTATGGAAAGTAAACTTAGAATTCCAGTTTGTTTATTTCCTAGAAAAATAACACTCTACCATATACACCAATCCGACTAGGCCATTCCTGCGGTGTCCCCGACGTAAAACTGCGGTGTCCCAAGGTCGGGGGTTCAATCAATAGAGGGCCAAATGCAGTAAACGCTTCTCGGATTGGTGTATAGAAATGTAACAAGGCATTGGTATATATAATTACCAAACTATATAACCAATGAATAAAAGAAAAGCTTTAGCTTCACTTTAAATTTGATGGGTGAACCAACATGACATGTTCAACTGCAAGAGGAACACTGTTACGATTATTAAATATATGAAATAAGAACAAAAAACTTAAAGATTTGCATATTTCAGGGACATACCATAGCGGATATTACTTGCAAACATATATTGTGATATCTAAAACAGTAGGTATATGTTATTGTTATGATACTTGTTTCCTTGGTAATTGTAGTAGGCATGTTTTCCTCGCAGGGCTTTATTAGTTTAGTTGCAATCCTAAGGTTTATAATGCGTGTATATATACACGTATAATAACATCTAGATGACGATTGGGATTTGTATCTACTCATTTTATTTTGTTTGTTATTATGAAACTAGATTTGACAGGCAGCTGGGTTGAGGATGAGGTGCAGAAACTAAAATATTTATTGGCTATGCTGCTGCTATACAAGAAATTAATCTACGGAAAAGAAAATAAGCAGTAGAAGTACACTATTACTAACTTTATACAAAATAATGTTGTTAAGGATATCTTTGTTGTATTTTTTTCTTTTTGAACAATTCCAAAGATAAAAGAAGATGTTTAATTCACATTTTAGTAACGTTTCATAACTACACAAGTGGTTTCACTACACTGGCAACCCATTATATATGGGAGTCCCTTTTATAGGCAACATGTACTGCCGTAGAGGGCGTAATGAGTTAGTCAAATATGTTGTTGAATGCGTAAGCTCCCCGTCCTTGTCACGTTCCTTTAATGCTGGTGCTGGGCCTTTGTCATACAGTAGTTGCGGTGGGTATTGTTGCTGATGCCGCTACCGAAATCTGTCCTTCAACATAAGACCTGGTTTTAAGAATCAGTGTGGTTTGAGCTCTTTTTAAATTCTTATAAAATGCTTCAAATCAAACTTTAATCGAAAGAAGTTATCATTTGATTCCCGGACCTGAAGGATAATTTAATCAATCTATAGTTTAAATACATTAGGGTAATCATTGAAAAATAAACAACACAACATATTCGAGGAAGGGAGCAATTAGGCAAATACTTGAAGTATAATCATGAACACCGTTTCATTTCTAGTAAATATTTCACTTCCGTGTAAGATACTGGGATAAATACACATACGGTATTCCAAGTAAATGTTCTCATTTTGATATAAGAAGTGATACTGAAAACAGGGCAATTTTTGCAGGTATCAAAATACGATAATCCATGCAGGTTATTAATCACCCACATGAGGTCTGCTAGATTACGCAGTTAATCCTATAGACATATGAATCAAGGAACGTTGAGAGTTGATTTTGACAATAATCTCCCTTTTCAGATGGAATGAAATTTTCTGAAAAATCTGGGAGCTTTTAATTTGAATTTGAAATTGGCTTCAGTTGATGAGTTACCTAGTACAGGATTAAGGTAGTATGAAATATAATATCTGTAAACATAATAGGGTAATGTGTTTTGTCTCGTGTAGTCAAAATTTCTTCTAAAGTAGCTCCCAGACTGCCGTATGTTATTATTTGTCTGTTGTTATCCAAACATAAAGTACTGTAATAATAAAGAAAGTACACAATAGCGGTAAATTTCCCAAAATTTGATTTAATTGATTGCATTAGCGTTAAAATGGTATGGAAATTTTAACCATGAAGATGGGAAATAGAATATGATTGATCCAGGAAGTAAACACCCAGGCAACCGATTAGATGTCTTGCTTTGACGTTTTCACTGTTTGAAAATCTTCCCTAAACATAAAATGTTCCATTTTGCCGTTACACGTGGGACTGATCCTGATCACAGTGGTTTGTTTTGTGTTCTAAAAATTAGAGCAGTGTGTATTAGTGATGTGTCCCTGGGAAAAGACAGGAGTTGTTTCAGGGAGCAACTTATCAAATAAGGCTTTAGGAAAATAATAATGTTTAGGAAAAAACATAGCATTCCTTCACCTTACCATGCATCAGGCAACAGTTCAAATTTAAAACCTTACCGTTCTGTAGTAGCTCTAAATGTGACCCGATTTGATTCATTCAGGCTAAAGTCGGAAATTTTGAAAATTTAGTTACTATCATTACTACCTTGCACAGTATCTGCACTTATTGATGTTGAATCTCCAGGTCTCTTGATATTTGGTTGCAAAGTTATGAACCTTTTATACATCCATGTTCTTATTGGTTTTTTTCTCCTTAAGCCATATCTCAGTTTCATTATTTGCCGACTTTAGCATGAATGGACCAGTTCTGGTCACAAAAGATTGATCCCCTTTAGGGAGTACTTCCACGTTGAAGCATATGGAGCTGTGCCGCCCAAATAGGTCAAATGGAAATAGGTTTCACGTAAAATCACAAAATAGTCCTTAGAAATGGGTGCATGTCTCAAATCAATTGCCATAAATAGCCGTGTTTTTGATAAGAACTACAATTATAAATGTGGTAGTGTTTGCATCTTGGGCGGCAACCCCGTCAAAAAATAGTTCAAGTTTGTGGATAACAAACACACAAATAGACTACAAGATAAATGATTAAGGATCGAACTTTTGTTAACAACACATGAAGTTGCTCACCTGAAATGTTGTTAAAATTACAACCATCTTCAGCAAAATTACAAAAAATTACTTAGGCAATGAACGTAGTAGGCTGACGATATACCAGTCACAGTCATCTCAAATTAATCTCAACTTGTTTCATGTTATTATGAATTGCTAGAATATTTCATTTTATTTAAAGTATATCTTTTTGAATCATTTTCAGTTTCTCAGTCATCGACCTGTTCTCGCCCTTGAACTCATGTATAGCCCGGACCACCCGTCTACACAAATCTGCATTTCTAATTCCATTCTCGCATTCAGTGTTTAACCCTCTAGCTCTTCATATTAGCTATATTACTTAATATAAAAATAGGGATATTTTCCAGTCCAACCGCTAGCGACAACGTTACTGACCAATGAGGATGATCGTTCTTACTTAACTGGATAGTTCGTTGTCAATGTATTAGTCGGTCATCACTTGCGAGTACGCAATGGAAGGAATACCAATATGGGAAAGATATGAAATGAGCCGGATTCGGTCAGTACTACGCTTATTCCATATGATATTATATTAAGGATATAAAGGAATTAAATTATGACATATTTTAATATTAATATTTTAAAAGTTGTAATGGAAACGTTATCGATGTATTCAAGTTATATACTATCATGCCTGTCTTCAGTAGATAGCAGTTAAAGGCTACGCATTACATAAACACTTGGCAAGTGGCGCTAGTAGCCGCAGATCCACACAGATCCACGCATTAGTAATAACAGACACAAGTACTGATATCTTGCGTATGAGATTCGGCTTGTATAAAGGGTTGCTCCAAATTTATATTCGACCATAACGTCGTAAATATGGAGCATGCACCTAGGTTTCATTATCATTGAGGTATAGGACTTTTTATTTTTTCGAAGAAGAGCAGGTAGGGCAACTACCTGATTATATTTCTATATGTTCATACTACAAACTCGCACGTGTCCATTTTTTTAAATCACATTTTTGTTCCTAAAATGGGG
Organism: Amphiura filiformis; assembly: GCF_039555335.1. Classification (NCBI taxonomy): domain Eukaryota; kingdom Metazoa; phylum Echinodermata; class Ophiuroidea; order Amphilepidida; family Amphiuridae; genus Amphiura; species Amphiura filiformis. Next base: position 58,313,783 of record NC_092628.1, read on the forward strand.
TTATAGCGCCCTCAACGGGCACTCTCTCTATAGGGCTACATGTAAAGACCAGCTATAGACAAATGGCCCTAAAATAAAACGGACTCGTTCATTTTTCCTCAAATTTTGCATATGATGTAGATTTAACATCTGGAATGTAATGCAAGTGGTGTCGTTGCTGCTCTTCTAAATTGATTTATAAAATGTCCGCCCCAGACCAAGGTGAGCAGAACACCGGTCATTCTAGTTGAATATTTTGTGAAGTATTATAATTAATTCTGTTTTGAAGTAACTGACTACCTTTAATTTTGGACTACTTGAATAGTTATATCAGATAAAAAGCAACAACTACACAACACCTTATTCTACACTATGTTGTTTAATTGTTAATAAGCACAGGTTGATAAATAATGTAGAAATATAACAGGAGCTGCATTTAGTGGGATGAAATGCGATCTATTTCACTGGAGTCATTGCATATTCAATAAAACACTCTTACGAAAGTCGCAGCTTTTCCTAACAATGTCTGTCTACAATGCGTTTAAATATTATCGCAGCAAGTTTAATTTGACACCTTGGAGACAGAATGTTCTGAGAAATCGGAAGAAGCCCTGTCATTTGAGTCGATTTTCATTTGGTTAAGATACAGGCCGAGTTGAGTTCACACAAGAAACACTCACAAATAATATTTGTTTTCATTGTAAAAATATCCAAGCCCGTGGATTTGAGCATAATCCTGTAGAGCTAGACAGAAAATAAACTAGAAGATCGAGCTACTTTCTCGTAAAAGTCAACCTTATAAACTGGGTTTTATTTTATATTTCCGAATGGCGACAGTTGTAACACTTGTTTAATAAAGATTTAGAGACTTATATTAATACAATATTAAAACACGATCATGACGATACTGCTGTCCAACTTCTAATTGTGTACAGAAAACATTTTGGTATAAATTGGGCACACATCACAGTCGATAATAGTGGCAGATGATAAGTAAATCATTGTCTAATATTCTGATAGTACATCCATGAATTGCTGATAATGTTTCACTATTTCTCTCAAAGGCTTTATGTTATCCTTGCTCCCTAACTTGGTTTCTTTTTTAAATATAATGATGGCAATTTACATGCACACCACGGTCTTGTTAACCTGGTTGTGTACAACTTTCTTCCCTCCCATACACGAATCACCTTGAGCAATTCATACATGTCAGATTCTTTTAAAGGTATGTTTTCGTAAATTTCACACGAATTGGGAGATTTGTTTAGTGTTGTGACGCGCATGCATTTTGTTTGTAATGTTAGGTTATAACCTTATCATGCATATCTTATGATGCGCTACAGAGTTGTAAAATGTTAGAAGGTAAAAAGGAGGTTCCGTGCTCAACGTATTTCAATCTCTTATGCGACATCAGACACTAACGGATAGAAGGTGTGAAGAGATTAAACATCAACTTCGCAACAAATTCGCTTCTCTTAAGGTTAGCAACTATTTTAAACTGTTGCGATTTGGTAGTTTACATCATCTTGCGAATGGTAGTGAGCTTTGGCAAAAATTGCATTGATCATTTCATAGCGAATGTGTAGAAGAATTCAAATATCACAGATATAGTTTTGTAGGTAATGTGGTTCTTGAGTTATGTTGCAAAGAGGGCTGAAACAACAACACGTTGTAAAAAGTACATAACTCATTCACAAATATCAATTATCAAGAAATGTCAAAGAATCTGCAGATAATCTAGCGCATACCAGTTTAAACCTGGTTCTCCTTCGGATGCAAAGGCTCTATCTCACATATTTAACAACATCGAGAACAAAGTCTTTAGAGGCGTTGAAATACACCAAACCTTCAGATATTTGATCTATGGAGTGTACTAAAACACCAATAAATAAGACAACACCAGCAATAATTGCACACTTCCAAAATTCTAGATCATTAATGACATTTAAAAAAAGAACGCATATCGGTCTCAAATGTGAAGTGGCACATTTGACGTATCAACAGCTGCCTGGATAAATAAATACTACATCTTAACAGTATTCCATCAAAGTAACCAGAGCAGACAAGCGCATACTTTGCAGCTTTTCATACCTTCACTATCTGATTATAACGCGAAATAGATTTAACTTTATAATTAGATTTAACCATGGCATGGTAACACGCGACAAATTAGCCTAAGTTATTGCATCCTGTAAGTCTGCTATTCAATTCTTTTCATCAAGCTTCTACTGAAATTAAGCTTAAATGAAATGATTTTCAAATTGTAGAAGCCATTTTTGATAAACACAAGAAGCTAAAAGTAAATTTAAAATAAATGAATAGACACTTGTAGATTGTGGTAGTGGCGTAACCGGGGGCAGGTGTCATATGTGAGAAGTCTTTCCTCCTCTTGCCCCCTCCCCCCCAGTGGGAGGCCTTTTATTGTAATTTTATCCCATTTTTGACTATTTTCGTAAAAATTTGTCCCTGAAATTTGCCTTTCCTCGCTTGCCCCCCCTGAAAAATGGTGGTCCAATGGCTTTGTATTCTTTATTCACGTACTACTCTCCTTTAGTCCAAAGTACATGTGTTATTAAAATGCAACCTGATCCGTATAAAAGTAACAGTTCTGTATCACTTCGATGATGAAACAGGTTTTGAAAACAACAATCAATCAACGATTAGCCAATACATCTTACCTCTTAACGTTGAGATACATGTTTACTCTTGTGTTTTTGCGGGCGTTTCCCGTTGGGACAGACGTCGTGTCGGCGATTATATGCAAATATATTGTACGGTGACAGACCAGGGTCCCCAGGACCAGGGTAGGTTGGTCTGAAACAGAAAAATGTTCCAATTTTGCTGAAAATAGTCTCAAATGTTTTTTTTTTTCTGTGACAACAACTCTAATAAAGAATAGTTTGAACCAATTAGAATGCCATAGGTCATTGTCAATTGAGTCGTTACAGTTGGTTATAACTATTCTTTATTAGATTGAGATAACATTGCTAATAATTTGAGACAATTTTCATCAAATTTGGAGCCTTTTATCTTTTTCTTGTGGCTCTTCAAATTTAATCTTTGATCTTTTGGCTTTATAACTCCGAAACGGTAAGTCGGAAGTGGGTCAAACTATACCTTTTCTGAATCTTTATGATCAGTGGAACATTTTGTTATGGGTTAAAAAACAAGTTTGCGTAGTTTTAAATTTTGACCCCTGTGTAATCTTTAACCTGGGAAGTCTTGAATAATCCAGGGGTGACAATTCTTCACCCCAATAATCCAATTTTGTACCACATATAGAATAATAATCAGCGAAGAAACTTTAACTGGCAAAACCATCTAACCCGATAAAACAATAATTTGTAGGGGACTAAAAGGCAATATTTGGTCATCTGCTGCGATCTTCTGTTCTTACTGATCAGCTTTGTGCGGGATTTGTTCATTTGATTAATCCCTAGTTTGTTCTTCTTTATCGATATCTTCGTAGAAGACGTTGTGGAAAATAAGCCACTGTGGAAAACCCTGAGCAAAACTTATCCGCTGCGTCTGCCGCAAGATGTCGGATTATATACTGGTCTTCAGGGTTTGTACCTTACTATTCCTTTGAAAATGACTTGAGCTGTTTGTTTTCGTCACCCGAAAGTCACAGAAACGCACAAAAAACAATAACATTCAAGCAATTCAAGCGAGCCAATCACATTGTAAATGAACACCTGAATAATAATTATTATTACCATTCCTGTTAACAGCAGCATATTCAGACACATATGGTCGAATCCAACCAAAAGTGTCCACGGGCCAAAAATCAAAGTCCGAAATAAAAATGTCTCCACAATTTTTTCCTTTTGCCCATTGATTGATGACATATTGGCCTTATAGGAACCAAAAGTGCCATTACTAATTTTGAAAAATAAATCCAGGACGTGTGATAGTAAATGTGATATCAAAACCCAATGTTACCTACGAATACCACTAGGATGCTTTCACTATCGCAATACTAATCAACCTAAAACAAATGGAATATTCCCATTAACGCTTTTTTCGTGTAATATAGACCACAGGGTGTCAGGAAAATGCTAGCTCAACCAGAAAATGTTTGTTTTTTATTTTTATAACGCGATCAATATGATCTTAGTCAATTTATGCTAGTTTATTTTTGAAAATGAAATTTAGGTCAGTTTCTGTATTTTATTTATCAAATGAGTATGAATCAATTTACACATTGTATAAGAACGAGTAGGATATATGTTTTCAAGAATATTAGGAATTATACGCATACACCTAACGCTTTATACAATGAAAAGGTGAAGAAACCCGGGTATTCGTAGGTAACATGAGCGATTTAACAATATCTATATTGAGTTTAGAGGTTTAAATTTTGCTATTATGGTAATGAATTAATAAAATGGTGGTTTTTAGATCTCTTTCAGATGGTACGTCCAAATGAATAAATGCTATTACCTTAGATCAAAAAAAATTTGATGCTTTTAGGAAGATTTTGACCACTTCATTTTGATATACAAGTAGTTAATCAGCAATTTTACATAATAAATAATTGTTGAATGAATCCGTATATGGGTAATAATAGTGTCCTGGGGTACCGCTTAAAGTTTTTGACAATTAATTTCCATTGGTAGGGACACTTCATTACACATGTCATGTATTATGCTGTATTCGTAAGTAACATTTCAGTATTTGTAGGTAAGAATTAGACTTTTGGTGGATATCGCAATCAAAACTTCATTTTATAAAGCACTTTGAATGTATTATTTTCTTTATGTGCGTTTATTGATACTTTAGACCCTATCATGTATTAATAATGTCGGTTCACAGCGGTTGAAAGAGGATTGAAGTAAGAAACAAAGGCACTAAAGTGACTTTAATTTTCTTAATTGCACACAAATCGCTTAAAACCGTTATTGCAGACTTGTGAAGTCCATCTTGGAGTCAGTTACGTCTTGTGGCCTTTCGTTTGAGGGCAACTACAATTAGCTTTATACCAGGGTCCATTACTGTGTTGTCTAGATCATGAGACAATGAGAACAGTCGTTTTTTCCATGGTATTCGAAGGTAACCTTAGCGGAAAAAACCTACCTTTGTGCCATTTAGAATTTCTGGCAGCTAAACACAATAATAAAGATGTCCGAATGCAATGCATTTCAGTATTGGACATATCAAAGCTTGTATCAATTGCGCATTTATTAGTGATTTCCATTTTTTAAAGATATATCTAGTGCTATTAAAAATTGTATTCGTAGGTAATGTAAAAAAATACCACTCAAAAAATTATCACAAAAAATTCCTAATTATGTACAAATATGTGAAAAATTGAACAGGCAATCTTTGAATACACACCTTTCAGGAAATCAATTTAGATTCAATCCAATGACTTCTTTTCATAACTGATTTAGATGTTTTTAAAAATACTTTAAGAAATATTTTGAAAAAATGGGTAAAAATAGCATGTTTTGTGGTCTCTGTGTCTAAGTTTTTCACAGAAGGGGGTCTTATTATATATGGCGCGAAGCGTATGATCACGGCAAATAAACACAATACAAAAACGAATGCCAATTGATTAATACTTTTAAGTTATGGCCCTGAACATGCCGTGTACACTTTTCGTTGGATTCGACCATATATTGTAGCTCTGACATCTTATCCTAAACCCGGATTGCCTGTCCAAATATAGTTTCCTAATAATAAACATAAATAAAATAAAAATGAATTCAGCAAAAACAAACCCCGAAGTCTTCATACATGTGTTATATAATGAAAGAAATTACTGCTACTAAAATAAAAACTTTCCTCCAAGGAAAAACATGCCTACTAAAATTACCGCGAAAACAAAGTATGCAATAACATTAGCTAGTTTTAGACATTGAACACGTTCGTCATATCATTATCTGTTTGCAAGCAATATCCGCTATGTTATGCAACTGAAATATTTAATGCTTTAAATTTCATATTTCGTATTTCTTAGTCGTGTAAAATAATCAAAGGAGTATTCATCCGCAGTTGAACAAGAAATGTTGGTTCAACCATGCATCAAATTAAAGTTGAAGCAGAAGGCTTTTTAACTTATTCATAGGCTAGATATTTTGGTTATATACCAATGCTTTGTCACATTTCTAAGGTAGATTGGGGAGTTGAATTCCAATGCTGCATACTATTTTGCTGGAAACGTCTTCTTATAAATGACCTTTAAAAGTTCACGATTCTTCTGTTATTTTAGAAGGTAAATGTGTATAGAGTCTATTTGTGGACGAAAACGAATTTGAAAGTTAAAGGCGATCGATGTAATCAAGTTATACACTGAGCCAAAAAAAAGGAAACTTATAATATTTCACAAGGTCATATCTTAAAATCCTGTCCATCATATTAAATGAACCAAAAACACAGGATTACTTCAATACTCTACTCTAAACACATGTCAGTAACCGAGCAGTTGTCCAACTGACATAACATAAAAATGCACTGACATGGAACAGCTTCCTGGACCACATACAAATAATTGGCACCCAGCACAAGAAATCTGTGAGAATGCGAACAAGATCTTTGCACAGATGATATTTCCCAAAGAGTAAGTGGAATAGTGTGGAACAAGACCTGTTTCTTAAAGAAAGTGCGTGAAAAGCAGAAAGCAGGATCGTTTCGTAAATTATCATCTGTTCAACGATTCTCACATATTTCTAGTGCTGGGTGCCAATTATTGGGCTGTGAATGTGGTCCAGGAAGATGTTCCATATCAGTATTTTGCTGTTGTGTCAGTTGGACAAGTGCTTGGTTACTGACATGTGTTTAGAATAGAGTATTGAGGCAATGCTGTGTGTAAATTTGGTTCATTATGATGGGCAGGATTTTAAGATATGACCTTGATTTTTGGCTTAGTGTATTATCGTTTGCACTAGTAGCCAAAGATCCACACAACTTCACCGACTTATAGCAGTATAGCAATGATAGAAACTAGTAAGTACTGATATCCTGTGTATGAATATGCAACTGACATTAAGTTCAATCATGACCGGCCATTCTAGTAGAACATGAAAACATGATCCAGTGTCCGGATTTTAAAGTAAATATACTAACTTTTCTTTTTGACTACTTGAATAGTTGCATCAGAGAAAACACAACAACAACAACGCCTTATTCTACGCGATGTTATTCATACTGCAGTTACTGTTGATTTTCCTATACACAATACACAGTGCTCTCACCATTGACGCGTGACCTCTACAAACAGTGTATGTTATGGCATTGCCTAGTTAACGTCACTGTGTGAAAAATAACCGGCCAATATGTGTTGTACTCTCTGAAATTCTAGAAAATATAGGTTTTTTTTAACATGTCCTAAATTTTTAGCTAATTTAGAAATTTGGAAATATTCGCACTTTGGTAATTTAGTAAGGAAGGACACGCATTGCCTGCAAAAATCGCTGTGTAAATCGAATGCAACTTTTAGTGACTATCACTCACTTGTGGACCGCTCTCTTCCGAAGGGTATTAAAGCTAAACCACTTGACGGATATTTTTTGTACTTGATGTTAATCAAGAAAAATGTATATATTACATGTAGGCTAAAAAGTGAGTAGGTGGGGCATCTGCAAATGTTCGTACCTCCCTGATATGTAAGTGCCAAATAACAGCAAAAACAACCCCCATATCTGTCCATAACTTTGGTCAGTGGAGCGAGCCAGGGGATTTCAAGTGGGTGATTATTGATTGACAAGTGCCATATTTGGTCATAAGTACAGTCCACCATTCAATGTGGAGGATGGGCTAGACTTTATCGATTGATTTTGCTGCAGTAATTTCCTGTTAACCAGGTTTAAGTACTGCAAAAGTCGAATCATGTTTGCTGCGCAGAATAACTGCACTATGTCCATTGTTAAGCACAGGTTAATGTAAATATATCACAGGAGCTTCATTTAGTGGGATAAAATATAAGTAGTCATTGAACATTCAATAAAACACTCTCAAGAAAGTCAGAGATTTCCTCACACGTCTGTCTATAGATGTTTGTGAATGTCATTATTTCAAGTTTAAATCGACCGTTATGAGACCACGTTTGAGAAATCGGAAGAAGCGGTGTCATATTGGCCTCATTGAAGAACAGGGGATACCGTAAAACATCCCCTGCTAAAACAAAACAAAATATTACATTACTTGGTTAAAATAATTTGTTAAAGATACAGACCGAGTCGAGTTCATACACAAAACAACCCAAAAACACAACGATACTAGTTGTTTGCTATGTAGAATTTTTATTTTGCCCCCTCTGACCAAGAAAGCTGGCTACACCCCTGAGCACACGCCACTTTCCATGTTTTTCATGTTCTACTCAAAGGGATAGTGTTATCCGTGATCATTAACTTGGTGTCTTTTAAAAATATAATGATAGCAATTTTCATGCACCCCACGGATTTGTTACCTGGTTGTGTAGGACTTTCTTCCCATACGCGTATCACCTTCAGCAATTTAGACATGTCAGTTCCTTTTAAGGACATGTGTCATACATTTCACACGAATCGGGAGATTGTTTTCTCTTAGCAAATAAAGCACTTTTGTGTCGAGAGACACCCATTTGTTGTAATGCTAGGTTATAACCTTATCATACTTATCTTATAATGCGCTACAAAGTGTCTAAGTGTTAAAAGGTAAGAAGGCTACGGTGTTCAACGGATTTCAATCTCTTTGCGGAGTCAGAAACAGGAGGCATGAAGAGATTAAACACCAGGTTACAACAAAGTCTTTTGCTTTAGCAATGCAGACAGTTTAAAAGAAGTTTGACTTTTGTTCATTACAATGTGCATATATATGTGACCGTACACCACGAATGAGCCGTAATGTCCTCAATTGTATTCTGAGTTACAGTGTAAAATGGGCATGAAGGTCATATTCATAGGTATTTCAATTTGGTGTTACGTGTATCTCATTAAATGAGGTACACGTAGCACCAAATTGAGGTACCTATGAATACGACCTTCATGCCCATTTTACACTGTAACTCAGAATACAATTGAGGACATTTACGACTCATTCGTGGTGTACGGTCACATATAATACATCAGGGAATTAGATGCTGTAGAACGTCGTTCTAATTAAACTTGGAATATTAATGGGTATATTGATTATATGACTCCGTAATACGGACAAAGGTGCGGTTGAGATACTTTAGTGGGTGGAAACAGGTAGGAAAAAGGGATTGGCTACTTTTCTCCTGTTTCAACTTTGAACATCATTTGAGAGGTCTCATTAAAATAAAAACACCCTGATGCAAATAGTGAAGTTTACCTACCATGTAATGATTTCGGAAAAAAAATGTAATTTGGGGGATGCGGTTGGAAATAAAACAATTATTAAATTCATGTGAATCCAGCACCGTTTGGTGACAACATTATGCCATGGTGCAAAAGGTGGCACATATTCACGCAAAGAGCACAACATATGCAGTTTTTAGTCTAAAATGGCCAAATGTGAGGTTAATTTGGTCAGAGACACATATACAGACGTCACTAAACATTGGGAGTATGATTACATGGACCACCTCCCCCCTTATCAAATATATCATTCCGGGATTTACGCCTATGCTGATGATAGTGCTGGTGTGGTGACGGTCGTGATGTTTATGGTGATTTTTTTTCAGAAGCATATTTCAAGCTAGATTTCGCGTAGGTAGAAGCTGTGAAGCTGTGCGCATCAAGTCCACATCCTTTAGAAGACTATAGAGGCTTTCCGGATCGGAGTTATAAACTTCCACTGACCATCACATTTATTGATATCAAGAAGACCTTTGACTCGATCAACAGAAAGGTATTTATCTCAATTATAAGGCATTCCAGAGGGATTAGTTAAGGTAATAGATGTACTGTACAACAACTCTTAAGGTTAGCAACAACTTTAAACTGTTGCGACTTGGTAGTTCACAGCATCTTGCGAATGGTAGTGAGCTTTGGCAAAAATTGCATTGCTCAATTCATAGCGAGCTTGTAGAAGAATCTAAATATCATTGATATACTTTTGTAGGTCCTGTGGTTCTTGAGTTATGTTGTAAAAGGGCTGAAACAACAACACTTTTGTAAAACGTAGATAACTCATTAGCAGCAATAAATTAAGCAAGTTTTCAAAGTATATGATTTGTAGAATGAACTTTTGCTCAAAGTGTTATTTTTCAATAATATATTGATTTAGATAATGAAAATCGATTTTTCGGTTGCTTCGACCAACAATACCTCGTCTACCCTTAAAGAGTTGTAATGGTAGATGGGAACATCTCGGATTCATTTCATGTGTCTACTGGGGTATTGCAGGCAGATGTTTTAGGTCCATTTTTATTCATTGAATCATTGCACCTTTTGATTACTTGAATGCTACTGAAGGGACTGACACGGGAGTGGTAACACATCCTGCAAAGATTCCAAGCGATCTGGATTTTGCTAATGACATTGCCCACTACAATTCTATGGCTGTGAATCGTAAGTGATATCAGTAACATGGAGAGCAAGATCAATGCCTTTGCTACGGCTTGCTATAGAATAATTCTAAACATCAAGTTCATTTATTATTTTAGAAATACCTAGATGTATGCTGCCACAGATCCTCGTATCAACTATGTGAGGCTGCGACAGCTACGTTTCCTTGGATACATACTCAGGCAAGATGCCAGAGGATGAGCCCTGTAGAATTATGTCCTCACACCATCACGCAAAAGGAAACAAGGTCGACAAAGAACATTTTACTTGATACAAAGGCTGCTCGGAGACGCTGACAATATGCTACATCCAGACGCTATCTCTGTATTAGTCAAGAACTTATCGGTATAGTCTCCAATTACATAAGTGTAGTTTATTCTTCTTTTTGAGTATTTTTCAAATCCGAAATTCTATTGCAATATCAATTATGTACAATTTGAGTGTTGAAACTAGTTTGAAGTGAGAAAGCGAGAGTCAGGGTACCGTGACAAATTTGCGCGAAAAGGAGCAAAACGACACTCTTTTCGAAGTATTTTTATAGGAATATTTGAATATGACATAATTATATTATAGTTACATGTAAAAGCAACAAGATTTGGTGGGCCGATAGAGAGCATGACCTGGCGGTGTTTACACTCAAATGCAGAGACAAATGAAGCTGACACGCAAGAGAAATGGTATGGGTTCTATTAAGGAAATCACAAGGTTTGAGAATAAAGGGTGTCATGTTCGCCCCATGTCCATGATGCTTCTCGGGAGGGGATTCAGGAAAGACGTCCAACACGTTCGTTTTGAAATATTATTGCCTTTCCGTAAGACCTGAAATGTAAATGCAATTATTGGCTCCATTGACTAATTTCCTATCAGATTAATGTATTAGTATTAAGATATGCATTAACAGTTTTTTTAGGAAATGGCTCAAACTGGGAATATATAGCTCCTGCCATCCCACTCGCCTTGACAGGAAATGTTTGTTAGTATAATCACCGTTTCAGAACAGCTCCTTGTGTTGAATATAATTTCGTAAATAAACAAGTATACCGACCCATAATGGTGTTATTACAGCATTCGAGCGATATCGGAATGCAGTAACAAATGGGGGCAATGTACAGACGACGCTTGAAATTTAATAATGTCAACAATTATCATTTTTCAAATTATTTTTATAGGAATGATTAATTTTAACTTGAAAGTTAAGGGAAACAAATGGAAATATACATTCTATACATTGTATTTGGCTTTGTGTTTTACAATATAAAGGGGAAATGGTTGGACCCCTATTTTTGTTAGTATAATTACCGTTTCAGAACAGCTCCTTGTGTTGAATATAATTTCGTAAATGAGTTAGTTCTGGGTATATACGGAAAATAATTATTATTATTGATCAATTCCGTCCAACTTCTTAAGAATAATGCTATTTTCATTTTTTACACAGCGTTGTAACATAATTGTTTTATAGATCATAAACTCTCGAGTAATTGTAAATGCGTTTCGTGATTCGTTAATTAAGAATAACCTCGGTTGAACTACTGTTATGGATCGCAAAGACCCAAGGCCAAAAACAAAGCACAACAAAGCACTGTTTGTTTAAGTTAACAATATTAGACTCTTTAATGAAAGGTAGAGTATGATTGGACAATAGTTTAAATATAAACACGAATGGCATGAATTTATGCAACAATTTACAATATGTACGTATCTGGCAGTCTTCTTCTCGATTATGAAGTTCTTTTGCACTCAATTTTCAAGACGACTGATATATCCTGATTCAAACTTGTCCAGCGAAGACCACTGTTGACTTGCGTAGAAAATCCTTGGACAGATGATAATTTCTAAAACGGTGCTGCTCACTATTCACTCACTTTCTCCAGATTCATTTTTTCGTAAACCCGTCGACAGCAGAAAATATTTCTTCTTGGGGAAAATGCACCCTATTTCGTGTACTCAAATCTCCATTGTTTTTGCGGAATTAATAGTTATTGACCATGCAAATTGACTGGCTCACACGTTCCTTTCTTTAAAGGCATATAGTAGTAATCACATTTTAACTTCACAAGAACTCGATAATCTAAAATGTAAATATCTTGCTTCTCTAAATGTATACCAAACCTGTAAAACTGGAAATGTTTAGTTCTATGAAAAGATCGATCATTTATCTCACATTCACATTATTTTAGCAACATGGGTTTCTCATAATGTTGCAATATAACATTGAGCAATCTGGGAAACCTCACGATTGTAATAAATCTGATTGACTTTATTATTGAATCAACTTATTGCCTCAAACCATAAATAATATTATAAAGCATATTATTTGTATCTAAATCAAGCTAACTGACCTGCTTTATAAGCCTCTAAATTTAGATGAAATCTTAGTCCTCATTAAATCTCATTCAATTCAATATTTTCAATAGTTTTATTTCTTTATGGTCAACGTACTTGAGGTAGATATCGAAGCTATAGAAATTGAAATTGCAATCGCTCATCGTTGCAAACAACTTCTTTTTCAATCTACAATCTGCCATATCCACTCATCTGTACTTTAATTTGTGGCCAGCTAGCGATGTTCATAAAGTAGTCAAGCAGAGTAAAGGCTGCTTCAAGCTGGATATTGCATTTACGCATGGCGCACAATAAGATTTGTCGAATGTTAATCTCAGGTTTTTGTATTTTTGTTGTTGTTGCTGATAAATGTTGTTGAAATGATTTACGGTACTCCAGGGAAACATTAGTGGCAATGAACTAGCACATCTTCGCAGAGATAAAAGATAGAAGACAAAAAAGCAACTATTTCATTTACGATTTTCTTGCAATCGTATGATTTTATTACTCTTGATTAAGCCACAAATCCAAGTAAAACTCGAATGTTTCCCAACTTCTCTAATTTATACAAACTTGTAAAACTGGAAGACTTTAGTTCTATGAAAAGATCATATACCTCACATTCACCTTATTTTAGCAACAGGACTTTTTCACATGTTGCAATGTAATATTGAGTAATCTGGGAAACCCCACACAGGTTGACTTTGTTATTGAATCAACTTAATTACATGAGGTGCCTCATATCATAAATAATATTATAAAACATACGATTTGTATAGCTAAATCAAGCTAGCTGACCTGCTTGATAATCTTCTAAATCTCAGCCCTCATTAAATCTCATTCAATGGAATATTTTCAGTATTTTTATTTCTTTATGGTTAACGTACTTGAGGTGGATATTGAAGCTATAGAAATTGAAATTGCAATCGCTCATCGTTGCAAACCACTTCTTTTTCAATCTACAATCTGCCATTTCCACTCATCTGTACTTTAATTTGTGGCCAGCTAGCGATGTTCATAAAGTAGTCAAGCTGAAATTACTTGTAGAGAAGTGTAAGAGTCAGTTTTTTTCTATACAAATACATTCTATTCCGCTATGTTAGTCCAACAGAGTAAAGGCTGCTTCAAGCTGGATATTGCATTTACGCATGGCGCACAATAAGATTTGTCGAATGTTATTCTCAGGTTTTTGTATTTTTGTTGTTGTTGCTGATAAATGTTGTTGAAATGATTTACGGTGCTTCAGGGAAACATTAGTTGCAATGAACTAGCACATCTTCGCAGAGATAAAAGATAGAAGACAAAAAAGCAACTATTTCATTTACGATTTTCTTGCAATCGTATGATTTTATTACTCTTGATTAAGCCACAAATAAAACTCGAAATATTTCCCAATTTTAAGTATGTAAATTGGCAGACATTACAATACCTGAAGTTGTATACGTACCTGTTTCTATAGACTATTTGCCAGTCGTTTTTTTTATGCCACATTCGGGTATTCCAAGAAATAAGTGCATTTTTACCATGTTTGCTAATATGAAGGTTCGGATCCAGACATGCAATCATGCATCACCAATAATCGGAAGTTTAAATGTCATTCATAATGGGGCGTTTGCAATATACAATGTAGGATTAGAATTCTACTTATTTGCGGAAAGTAAACTTAGAATCCCCCCCCCCCATTTCTTCCTTAAAAACAACTCTCTAATTGTTCTAAAATAGCTCATTGTGGCTACAGGGTAACTCCACATCATACCGTATAGAAACGTAACAAAGCATTTGTATATGAGCAAAATACAAGCTTATGATTGAAAGAGGGCCGGAGGAAGGGAGAAAGAGGAAGAAATGAAGAGATATAATAAAGACAAGTAGATAAATAGAAATATAAGGAAAATTATGGGAATGAGAGAGGGAGGCGAGGGAGTGATAAAGTGTAGGCCTAGGAAAGAATAAGTACAGAGAAGGGAAAAGAAAGGAATGGTGAATACATTTAATAATAATATTAGGCCTATATAATAACTAAACACATAACAGCACTGGGCAGCCATTCGATGATGTCAATGCCTTTATTCGTTACGTAATTAAAACGCCCAGTCAGATGTATTTCACACCTGCCAAACACAAGTCACCCAATTTCGAAAACTGGACGTTGAATGTACACTCTCATGAAAATTGATTGGCAACATTTCCCAATGTCAGTGCTCTAATCGGAAACAATAGAACAATAGACCCTGCAGAGCGTTGATTTGGACACATATTTTTGTTAGTATAATCACCGTTTCAGAAAAGTTCCTTGTGTTGAATATAATTTCGTAAATAAACAATTATACCGACCCATAATGATGTTATTACCGCATTCGAGCGATATCAGAATGCAGAAACAAATTGGGGCAATGTACAGACGATGCTTGAAATTCAATAATGTCAAAAATAATTATTTTAAAATTATTTTATAGGAATTATTAAATTTTAATCAAAAGGTACGAGAAACAAACGGAAATATACATTCTATTCATTGTATTTGGCTTTGTGCTTTACAATATAAAGGGGAAATGGTTGGACCCCCATTTTTGTTTGTATAATCACCGTTTCAGAACAGCTCCTTGTGTTGAATATAATTTTGCAAATGAGTTAGTTCTAGGTATGTACAGAAAATAATAATCATTATTGATCAATTCCGTCCAACTTCTTAAGAATAATGCTATTTTCAATTTTTTCACAGCGTTGTAACATAATTGTTTTATAGATCATAAACTCTCGAGTAATTGTAAATGCGTTTCGTGATTCGTTAATTAAGAATAACCTCGGTTGAACTACTGGTATGGATCGCAAAGACCCAAGGCCAAAAACAAAGCACAACAAAGCACTGTTTGTTTAAGTTAACAATAATAGACTTTTTAATGAAAGGTAGAGTATGATTGGACAATGGTTTTACATAAACACGAATGGCATGAATTTATGCAACAATTTACAATATGTACTTATCTGTCAGTCTTCTTCTTCTTGATTATAAAGTTCTGTTGCACTCAATTTTCCGGAAGACTGATGTATATTTTGATTCAAACTTGTCCAGCGAAGACCACTGTTGACTTGCGTAGAAATTCCTTGGACAGATGTTTCACCATTCACTCACTATCTTCAGATTCATTTTTTCTTAAATCCGTCGACAAAAGAAAATATTTCTAAAATGTAAATATCTTGCTTCTTTCTCTAATGTATACCAAACCTGTAAAACTGGAAATGTTTAGTTCTATTAAAAGATCGTTTATATATCTCACATTCACATTATTTTAGCATATCTCTTTAAGTAGATATCGAAGCTATAGAAATTGAAATTGCAATCGCTCATCGTTGCAAAGAACTTCTTTTTCAATCTACAATCTGCCATTTCCACTCATCTGTACTTTAATTTGTGGCCAGCTAGCGATGTTCATAAAGTAGTCAAGCTGAAATTACTTGTGGAGAAGTGTAAGAGTCAGTTTTTTTCTATACAAATACGCTCTATTCCGCTATGTTAGTCCAACAGAGTAAAGGCTGCTTCAAGCTGGATATTGCATTTACGCATGGCGCACAATAAGATTTGTCGAATGTTAATCTCAGGTTTTTGTATTTTTGTTATTGTTGCTGATAAATGTTGTTGAAATGATTTACGGCGCTCCAGGGAAACATTAGTGACAATGAACTAGCACATCTTCGAAGGGATAAGAGATAGAAGACAAAAAAGCAACTATTTCATTTACGATTTTCTTGCAATCGTATGATTTTATTACTCTTGATTAAGCCACAAATAAAACTCTAAATATTTCCCAATTTGACAGGGTATTTTAAGTATGTAAATTGGCAGACATTACAATACCTGAAGTTGTATACGTACCTGTTTCTATAGACTATTCGCTAGTCGTTTTCTTGCCACATTCGGGTATTCCAAGAAATAAGTGCATTTTTACTAATATGAAGGTTCGGATCCAGATATGCAATCATGCATCACCAAAAATCGGAAGTTTAAATGTCATTCATAATGGGGCGTTTGCAATATACAATGTAGGATTAGAATTCTACTTATTTGCGAAAAGTAAACTTAGAACCACCCCCCCCCACACACACACACATTTCTTCCTTAAAAAGCAACTCTCTAATTGTTCTAAAATAGCTCATTGTGGCTACAGGGTAACTCCACATCATACCGTATAGAAACGCAACAAAGCATTTGTATTATGAGCAAAATACAAGCTTATGATTCAAAGATCTTTTGCTTCAACTTCAATTTAATGCATGATTGGAATAACATGGCAGGCTCAACTTCGGGGAATACTGCTGTGATTGTTTTACACGACTTAGAAGCAAGAAATAAGAATAAAAACTTCTAAGGTGTTTAATGCGTGTATTTTCTTTCATATATAACATCTGTATGAAGATTTATTGGGATTTATATGTGCTCATTTTATTTCGGTTTGTTATTTTAGCCCGAGTTGAGGATAAGTTGTCAAAATCCCACACTAAAATATTGTTTACGAGTGGCTATTCAGGCGCGTATCCAGAAAATCGTTGAAACCGGGGGGCGCAAATTATGGTTTTTGTTGTGAACTGCAATATGGCGATCCCGGAGCGCTTGCGCGACGCAGGGGGTGCTTGAAACTTTTGGGAAATGAAGACCCAATTAAAGCCATTTTGTGGACAAGTTTTGACTTTTATTGTATGCATTATTGCTTTATAATTATGTACCCCTAAAGTTCCGCATGCAGTGGGTGTCTGAGGGGGATGTGCCCCCTCAGAAGTGAGGAAATTTTGCAAAATGAAGCCATTTGGTGCCAAATGACGGCCCAATTGAAGCCATTCGTGGACAAGTTTTGACCTTTATTGTATAAATTACCCGGCCAATTGAAGCCACCTTTTTCACTGTTATTGTATTTGGTTTAAACATCAAGTGCTGGGTGTAAAATACAGAAGCGAAAACGGGCAGTTGTTTATATTTGCAGGGGGTGTCTGAGGGGGATGTTCGCCTTGAGAAGTTTTGAAATTTTGCAAAATGAAGGTCCAATTGAAGCCATTTGGTGCATCATTTTTACACTATATATCATTGCTTTTTAAAACAAAAAAGCTCAATTTGTAAAATTTTAAATGTTACATTTTAGGCCTAAGACTTGAAATTCACAATTAAAGCATGCATGGATCGATGTTGAATTTCTTCAATACAAGTCCACTTGAAACACATACTGTATGGGACGTTTTAAGAGCTAAGGTCTGCTCTTATCATCAGCCAGATCTGCTTGAGTTGTTGCTAGTTGAGACTAACTTCATATACATCATAAAGGTGACTTAATTTGAATGTGCCATCAACTCTGTTCATAGATTGGGTGCCCCGCCTCCGGATCCAGATGGATTCCTTGGCACATTCAAATTAAGCCACCTTTATGATGTATTGATCTCTGGAGATGAATGCGTTACTTCAATCAACCAACAGGAAGTTAGTGTCAACTAGCAACAACTCAAGCAGATCAGTGCATAATCTGGCTGATGAAACGAGCAGACCTTAGCTCTCGAAACGTCCCATACAGTAAGTGTTTCAATTAGACTTGTATAAAAGAAATGTTTGATTAATATTAATAGAATTAATGGAGTCCTAATGAATTTAATCAAAAACGTCGAGTTAACTTTGTGTGTTTGTGGGCCATCTGAAAAGGCTGCTTAAAATTGCACTGCACTGAAATTGACCAAGTTATATAGCGTAAAAGTACATTTTGGGTTTTAATGCTTTGAAATTGTATATTACAAAAATTCATCCGGACGGTTTTTGCTGAACCATGACCTAAGATGCCACATGTTTACATTCAGAACGCACTCTGTTGTTTCAAGACATATAAACTGTAGTGTTTTTTGCCTGGCATTTTTTTTTAAATCTCAGACGTAGACCAGCAGAGGGGGTATCAAAATGTAAATACATGTCAGCTCATCCATAATAGTGTATGTTACTAGCTTACTAGCTTACTTGCTGACTAGGTTACTGACTAACCTTTTGGTCTGAAATGGACGTATCTCTAGATGCCATAAAGGTATGACCCCCCGACTGGTGTCAAATGAAAGATGAAAAAGTAAAGAATATAATAAAAAATTATAAGACCAGGGTCAATATTCATATTTTGGGTCCTTTTCATATCTCGAAATGCCAAGAAGATATAACCCCCGAGTGGTGTCGAATGAAAGAGAACAAGGTAAAGAATATAATGAAAATAATTTCCCCACCGGGGTAACACTCTTTATATGATTATAATATTATTATATAGGAGCAGAAGTAGGAACTCCAAAAACAAACGAAGAACAGATGGAGAACAATTATTTTGATACAGCCTGTAAAATGCATCAAATGGCAGGAAAATACCTGTATCACCAGAAACATTAGGTAGATTATGAGTAGAATGACTCGTTCATTCAGGCAAAACTGCACAGCTAAAACTCGCTGTCTAGACTTTACATTTGAGATTGTACCACAGCTTCAACAACATACATTGAAACTTGTTCAAAATATTGCTGAAGAGATTATTTTCACCTCACCATGATTTTAAATTTGACCATTAAATCAGGAGTTACTTTCAGTCAATTTCAGATGTAATACCATATGTGACGTGTCATGTCAAAAGGAGCCACTTTTAGGCAGGTTATCAATTTGAGGTTTTTACCTATCTTAAATATAGTTGTATTTTGCTCCACAACGCCGTTTTCCCCAATGAAATCGGACATTCCTAAGCGAAGATATTGAGTTCGTAAATTGGAAATTGAGATATCGGCCTTTAAAATATTATTGGCAATGTTGAGAGTAGGAATTACCTTGAAAAATATCTTAAAAGATACAAGATGCCAGTTATGTTCCGGTCTGAAACTATCAGACAATATTTTTAACATTAAGAACATCACAAATCCGCAACAAACCCAAATTGTGAAAAATCTCTCCCGGGCAGATTTTTGGCTATTTCTCCATTTACTATCCTGCCCAAAAGTGTCTCATTTTGACATGACACGTCACATAATTATATGAAAATGATGATAGAAATAGAAATGTATTCTACAATGTATAACTACAGACCAGTCTTAATCTTGCCTTTGTTTTGTAAAATACTTTTAATAATTTTTAACAATGTGTTACTCATTTAGAAAAGAGCATATTGCATGTTTGAACATCATTCGACTTATAACGGCATTTGTTGAATTCGAAGACAAAATAAACTATTGTAGATACCCATGAAATAACCCTTGTTATCTACCTTGACTTGGCGAAAGCATTCGATACTATAATTATAGATCATTGATATTAATTAGAAAAATATGGATTTATCTATTAACAAATCATAGTTTAAGCTTTCACATACCATTAGTTGTGGTGTACCGCAAGGATCAAGTCATGGACCCTATTATTTATATTATTAAATAAATAAATAAATAAATAAATAAATACATCAAGTATGTTTCAATTCTTTCTTGCTGATGACACAACAATACTATCCTCAAAGGTTTTTTTAATTAAATTTATTTTGTCTATTTGTATGCTGATAGGGGTTGTGCATGCCGCGGTTCCTGCTTCAATGTAATCTTTTCCTAAAAAATTCTTTGATTGTTTAATCTATTTTTTCTTAGAAATGCAGGCTTTTTAAATTGCGTTACTATGATTTTGATTTTTAATCGATTTTTTGTTTTTTGCACGGATCCAGAGTATATAATAGTTGAATCCATATAGAGTTATGTAAGCGATTGCATAAATAACAAAGCAAATTCGTGGAATGTGAAATGAAGTCTAAAATTAAAGTCAACGTTGAGGATTTTTGACAATTTTTGATTTTGACAATATAATCTCCAATTTAAGACCGAATTCAATTTTATGAGAAACTTGAGAACTACTAATTTTAGTTTGAAATTGGTTTCAGTTAATGAACTAACGACGTTACTAAAGAACCCCCATGTTATATAATATCTGTAAACATTAGAATGGAAAGTATTTTATTGTGTATTCGGAGTTAACTCTGTATATAGCAGCTCCCAGACTGTCCTATTTTTTATTAATCTCGTTTCTTTATCCGGACTCTAAAAAGTGTATACATCGGGAAATCCCCTAAAATACGACGGATATTTGATTTAATTACCCGAATTACTCTTACAATGGTTTAGAAGTGTTCCTATCCAGACGGCAATAATATGCATGATCAAACAAGTAAAATCACTCAGGCAAACGATGAACATTTCTCACATGTGGTCGGCAATGTGGCGATTTCATGTGTTTGTTGTGGCTCAGATCGGCCATTTCTCTTTGCAAAAATTTTCCCAAAAGAGAAATGTTCCATTTTGCCGTTATACTTAGGTCTGATCCTAATCACATTGAATTCCTTTGTGGTTTGATTGAATAGTTTAATTAACCCAGTTCATACAAATCGTCATTGTAAAATATTACATTAAACAAAAAAGCAAACTCGTGGAGGAATTAGTCAAGTTTTGACGAAGTGAAATATAAACACATGCTTATATTTATTTGTACTTCTGGTTTTCCTAGTAAATATTTTCACCGTGAACGATACTGGAAGAACAGAGTTATGTATTCTAGAGTAAATGCTCTAGTTTCGATATACGCGGATTCTAAAAGTAAGGTAATCCTGGAAATATTAAAATATAATCCGAACAGGTTAGTAATCATGCTAAGGAGATTTAATAAGAGGTTAATTTTATAGATATAAATCAAAATCCAACGAATATTGAGAGCTGAATATTTTGACAATAATCTCCAACTTCAGACCAACTGCAATTTTCTGAGAAACCTACGAACTACTGATTTTAATTTGAAACTGGTTTAAGTTAATGAATGAATGACATTAGTAAAGAACCACCATGAAATATAATATCTGTAAACATTAGAATGGAAAGTATTTTATTGTGTATTCGGAGTTTCTTCTGTATATAGCAGCTCCCAGACTGTCCTATTTTTGATTGATCTCATTTCTTTATCCGGACTTTAAATTGTGCATACATCGGGAAATCCCCTAAAATGCAACGGATATTTGATTTAATTACTTGCATTGGTCAAAATAGTTTAGAGGTGTTCCAATCCAGACGGGCTAATATTCGTGATCAAACGAGTAAATTCACTCAGGCAACCCAATGAAAATGTCTCACTGTGGTGTTTTTATTGTGTGTTGGTTGTCATGGTTGTGAATTAGATGGACCATATCTCTTTTCAAATTTTCCCTGAAACAGAAAATGATCATCCATTTTTAGAGCAGTGTGTATTAGTGATGTGTCCCTGGGAAGAGTGTGGGATTGTTTCAGGAGCAACTTATTAAATAAGGCGTTGTTTAAATTGGTTAGCTATAGGTTAAACGGCCAAACCTATAGCATCCCTTCACCTTCCTTAGTAGGCTACATGTACCACATCATATCATTCTAGAGTTACCCTCTAGGATTCGTTCACAGTTCTCCTGATGTAGAGCCCTAGTTGGAAACAATCAAATAAACAAGGAACACCAACTATCGGGGAAAAAACCAAATTAAGTCAAACTTGAACATGGTAAACAGTAACTTTGTTTTGCAATGCCAACTTGGCCAATGACCATACGTAACATTCCGTTACCTTGTGGGAATGTAGCAGGCTGACTTAACTTGAGATCAATCGGTCATAGACCCATTTAATAAGCTTCGACAGTCCCGTTATTCTTCCCATCAGCTACACTTATTTTGTATATCCTTTTGGTGAATTCAAATTGACTTTTCTTAGGCAATGTTGTGTTGCCTTGGCAACCATTCCAAAGACTTATGACCACTAGACACTTGCTTTTCAAAGAATATCCTTAGTCGTAGATAGGATAAAGATAGAGAATAAATCCAATGTTTTGTTGCGGTGTACAATGTGCGATGAATTTTAACAGCAAGCGACATGGTCGTGTCATGTTAAATGCTGGTGATGTCATAAGTTTGCATGGCTGCGGACGGCGAAAGGTTCCCGTATCCATTTTATACGTTATTGCTTGGTATCTTTCGCAATCTATCCAATCGCAATTCCATGAAGTTAACTGGGCAGTTGTTAAAAGAGTAACTATATATTACCACCTGATTCGTTGTAAAAGATTTTCACTCGCGTATTTCATCCCAACTTTTTAATTCAAAGCCGAAATCAGCACATTACGTTTAACAGACGATTTAATAATTACTATAATTATTTAAAAAAAAAAACTAAAAAATTCAAAACAAAATTAAGTATGATGACATTTGAAAATATGGATTATTTCGTGTTCGAATTAATACAGGAAAGTAAGAATAAATTACTTGCAATTCTAGTAATATTCTCAGATTCTTTTAGACACAAATATCTACACGATTCATGATACGGGCATTGGAATAAGAAACGTTGTGGCCAGCAGTTTGGCGGGAATGGTAAGTTGGCGAGTTATTTGGTGGTAAGCTTATGGAGAGTTACTATAAGACAAAAGAGGCGAGTTACATGATCACAGTGGTGAGTTACAATAAGACCACAGAGGAGAGGTACATAACGACCACACGGATGAGTTACAATAAGACCGCAAGTGGCGAGCTACCCATTGGCCAATGGAATGATTTGACATTATTTTCGTTTCACCCAGCTTCCGTGGAAATGCCGGTCTGGTCTGTTACTTCAATAACTGAATCCCACAACTTGCCCCAGCTGGTACACTAAGGTAGGACTATTGTGGTCAGGAGGCCAGTCTGGCCACTCAAAACGGGAGCCAGAAATACATTTTGTAGCTGAACTTTACAACTTGCGCGCTTCCGCTTACATATCGGGATGACGGAAGGACTTGCCTGATAAGATGAGATAATCTGCTGACTGGCTGAAAATTCATATACTGACCAACTGTTTATAAGTCAAGTGTCATGCCTTTCAAGTACATGTCATTTAGGTGAAAGAAATGTATGTTGATTTTTAGCCAAAATGTAAGTTGTTTTATTCTGTCCGTCTCCTGCTCCAGAAATTCCTTTTTAAGGTATTTTATCGTAAGACAAGTTGATTGAAATTGTGATTTTCTAGGGTTAGGGGGCATTAATTTGACAAAAATATCACCTTTGTGGGGCAAAAGCAAATGATAATACAAAGTAAGCTACTATCAAGGATAAAAATAGTTGGCACACTTTGACAATATGTTTGAACTCGTCAGTGCCGCTCTGCGATTCAGTGAAATTAGTATAACTATGTTTGATACAAACCTTCACCTTTCCCCTTCCCTCCCCGTTTCCCCGCAACCGATGTTGGGGAGACTGGGAGCCCAATGTAAAATTTGGCTGCGATTTATGCAGAGTGTGCCAACATAATATTTTCCTTGATAGAACTAATTTTCGCACAAAGTGCGCGCCCCTCGGCCATATAGCCAAAAGCCTAGCATTATAGCCCATAAAGCATTCCTTTGACCTTAGTTATGTGTACACCCTGTAGACACAACTTATAGCCGGTGCGTATGGCAAGTGACAGCATGCAAGTGATGTTGTTGTGGTGTGTAATTTAAGGAAGGAGTGGCAATTTGATATCATTACACTGAAATGGTGTACAAATAATTACAACTCGCATTTTCACATTATAGATTAGCTTATTAAAGCCTTAATGTACGATTTTTTAAATTTTTTAGATTTTTCTTTTTTTCTTCCAAAATGATAATATGCAATGATTATGAAAGTTCCCAATACATTTGGACGCGAAAAACATTGGAAATTTGCAAAGAAACAACATCATAAACTTCACCTCTATCACTCGAAATATCTCGCACTTTTTGGATTAGGACGGCGATTTCTAAAGTGCGGAATGATCAGAGTTAATCTCCTACGAAGCCAGTTTGGTTACGCTCCCTCCACACATGTGGAGGGAGCATAACCAAACTGGCTGCATAGGAGACTAACTCTGAGGCCGCACTCGCCGTCCTAATCCAACAACTAATCCTTAAATTACACACCACAACAACATCACTTGCATGCTGTCACTTGCCATACGCACCGGCTATAAGTTGTGTCTACAGGGTGTACACATAACTAAGGTCAAAGGAATGCTTTATGGGCTATAATGCTAGGCTTTTGGCTATATGGCCGAGGGGCGCGCACTTTGTGCGAAAATTAGTTCTATCAAGGAAAATATTATGTTGGCACACTCTGCATAAATCGCAGCCAAATTTTACATTGGGCTCCCAGTCTCCCCAACATCGGTTGCGGGGAAACGGGGAGGGAAGGGGAAAGGTGAAGGTTTGTATCAAACATAGTTATACTAATTTCACTGAATCGCAGAGCGGCACTGACGAGTTCAAACATATTGTCAAAGTGTACCAACTATTTTTATCCTTGATAGTAGCTTACTTTGTATTATCATTTGCTTTTGCCCCACAAAGGTGATATTTTTGTCAAATTAATGCCCCCTAACCCTAGGAAATCACAATTTCAATCAACTTGTCTTACGATAAAATACCTTAAAAAGGAATTTCTGGAGCAGGAGACGGACAGAATAAAACAACTTACATTTTGGCTAAAAATCAACATACATTTCTTTCACCTAAATGACATGTACTTGAAAGGCATGACACTTGACTTATGAACAGTTGGTCAGTATATGAATTTTCAGCCAGTCAGCAGATTATCTCATCTTATCAGGCAAGTCCTTCCGTCATCCCGATATGTAAGCGGAAGCGCGCAAGTTGTAAAGTTCAGCTACAAAATGTATTTCTGGCTCCCGTTTTGAGTGGCCAGACTGGCCTCCTGACCACAATAGTCCTACCTTAGTGTACCAGCTGGGGCAAGTTGTGGGATTCAGTTATTGAAGTAACAGACCAGACCGGCATTTCCACGGAAGCTGGGTGAAACGAAAATAATGTCAAATCAATCCATTGGCCAATGGGTAGCTCGCCACTTGCGGTCTTATTGTAACTCATCCGTGTGGTCGTTATGTACCTCTCCTTGTGGTCTTATTGTAACTCACCACTGTGATCATGTAACTCGCCTCTTTTGTCTTATAGTAACTCTCCATAAGCTTACCACCAAATAACTCGCCAACTTACCATTCCCGCCAGACTGCTGGCCACAACGTTTCTTATTCCAATGCCCGTATCATGAAATTGAACCCAGGACCTCTGGTTTACGAGACCAGCAACTTAACCACTTGCCCACGGGAGATTCATGATTAGGCAAACTAGGATATAAAATTGCATTATAATATTTGCCGTTTTTAAACCTGCGACATAAACATTTTGTCTTTATTAAATGAGTCGGTATAATTATAATGTAATAACTTTAAAAATGGCTACCAGTCTGTGTAATTGACAGTGTATAATGAACGACAGAGATTAAACGACTAATTCGCGTCTGAAATGCTGTCAACTAGACAGAAAATGCTGTACTGCGCAGGTCGGCAACCAATTATGGCGCGCATTTGCCTTGACGACAGGCGCGATTTAGTTGGGTTTTTTTAATCTCTATCTTTCATTATAATTGACAACACGGACCCGCACAAAAGCAGACCACCAATTCCGCCATAACGGGGCATGATAACTCATTTCTGATTATGCAACTATACATGTACAATTACATATAAATAATAATCTACACTCTTATCGAGAATTGCTACTTTATTAAGCAAATTGATTCGGAAGTTACTATATTTCAGGGAAGACGAGGGCAAATTACCGAGAAGAATCCATCTTTAATATCTCCTTATTGGCATCTCCAAAGCTATTTATTCTATAACTTTAGAAAGGGTTGTCGCCTTCAAGAGTTCTTACCCAGAATATGGAGCATCCGGTATGTATTTTGCTGATAGAGTCATACTACTTGAAACAAAATGACTTTGAATTAGTCTCGTAGCGATAAATTATCTTTTGGGAGGGCTGATTTTAGGAGAGGTGGAGTTTTGTGTAGCTCCGAATAAAATTTGGAGAGAATCCTTGTTGATTTGAGAAGGGGACAGTTTGTATGACCTTGGGCCAATTTTGGTGTTTTAGGCGCGGGAATTTAGGGAAGATTAGAGCGGATTTTTTGATATACGGCACGAGTTACAAGCTCAAATTTTATTGTGTTTTTGACCAAAAAAATTATAAAGGGCCGTGTTTTTTTTTTGTCGTGGTATCATTTCAACCTCATCCACACTGACGCAAAATATTTAAAGTGATATATTAAGTATTGAATAGAATATGAATTGAATATTAAAATAGGTTTATCGATTTGTATTCAAAAACATGTATGTCACCGTATACTTGGTGTTCATATTTGAAATCTTCATGCCTTACAAGACTCGCTTGGTGCTATGAATAATGGAGCATCCAAAACAAAACACTGAAAGGCGAGTATTATCCAATATAATTGATATCTTCAAGCCTTGTTTTAAAACATAGTGCAGAACAAGCAATTTCTTGTATGATCCATACATCTGAGAATCGTCCTGAGAGACGCCAAAATACTTTGTTTTAAAACATAGCGCAAAGTCATTGTTTATCATATTTGCAGCACAAACCACAGTTATTGGTATGATGCCCCATTAAATTTGACAATTCCAGCTTTTCAAGCAAGTCTTAAATTACCAATTATCTTAAACATGTTAAAATATAGCATAAACATAGCATAAAACAGAGCAGATTTTGTAATCATGATTTTAATGTTCAATCTAAATTTATGTACTTACAACATAGCTATTAAAACACAACACTTTGTAATCCATTAAAACAATGGATTACATTTAATCTTCAAAAAAATTTATGTATTTAAAATAGCATAAAACACATTACATCCCTTACAATTGATCTTGAATCTAAGTTTATGTACTTCGTTACAAAACAGCACAAAACACAGCAGGATTGTATGATCCATTATAATTGGAATCGTCATGCTCTGTAATCCATAACATTTGGAATCTTCAAACTTTGTTGTAAGACATTGAACAAAATATAGGAAATCCATGAAATTTTAAATGTATGTACTTAGTTTTAAAACATAGTACAAAAAGCAGGCTTAATTATCCATTATAATTGTAATCTTCATGTTTTATTTTAATACATCACAAAACACAGGAAATCTACCATGATCCATTATTTGGAATCAATATACTTTGCTGTGTTTAGTGCTTTCCTTACCCTAAACATGCTAAATCAGATGGATTTGATGGACTTGGTGGATTGGATTGTAGGCTACGGGCCTGATAACAATCAATGGATGTGAAGAAGCACGTTTGGTTGTTTTACTTGCATCATTCTTTGCTAGTTCGTCATGATCGGGTGTTATTTTAAGGTCGTAGATAGACATTTAAAGCCATATTATAACATTTGCTGAGGAGGACGCCCTCACTGATTTTTTTTAATTCACTTTTTTACACGATTATATTGTACTTTATTAAACCAATATACCCTGCAAAATTCAAGACTCTAGGTGCTGTAGTTTTGTCAAAATCCGAGATTTTGAATAAAGCGCCGGAACCGGCGTCTTATTATTACGATGGAATTATTAGTCGAACGCATACACGATGTTCATAACACACAGTAGGCCCGACACACGGCGTGCAGGACGGTGATCTACACAACAAAGGGTCGTACCATAACATGACCGAAGGAGTGGTACGTATTGGCGACATTACGCGCTGGTAGTAAATTCCAATTTACTTCGCTTTGCCGTAGTTGTTCGGCTCAAAAATAAAAGGGGATATATCTGACAGTAAAAACTAACATTTTATGTCAAAGAATTGCTAATTTATTTTGTATGATAATGTTATAATATTGCTTTAACAAGAATAAGTGGCATACGCAGGCTTTCCAAAGTGGTAACAAGATATTATTGTTTGTGCAATATCTTGTAGGCCGATGTATTCGAAATAAATAACAGTTTATAACGGTACATAATGATGGAAACAAATAATTTCATCAATTCTGACAATTACCATGATTACGTCATTCCATGTTTCTAACGTCAACTTTATACGTGGTCTTCATAGTTTTGATAAAAAACAAATGCCACGGCTACACAAATAAGCACAGGTTATGTCTGTACTTATTAGTTTGGAAGGTATAAAACGATGATGGGAACCACTTTAGGTCACTCAATCATGTCAATAATGTTGTTATCCTATTGTTTTCAACATTCATTGTGTAATTATTATTGTAAATGAGGACTTGAAAAAAGTAAAAGCAATTAAAACAATGCGCATTATTGCCAGAATATAATGCGTAATCTCGTGTGTTTTTAATTAATACATTTGCCAGCCAAAACAGTTTATAATAAGATGGGTGTAACATAATGACAAAAACGTCAAATAGCAAGCATTACTCTTTCATTTTTTGCCTGAATTTTTGGAATTTTCAAGCTTTTCAAGCAAATCTTAAATTACTAATTATCTTAAAGCTTTGTTTTAAACATAGCATAAAACACAGCAAATTTTGTAATCTATGATTTTAATATCCAATCTAAATTGATGTACTTTGTTTTAAACATAGCTAGTGAAACACAACATTGTTGTAATCCGTTACATTAATGGATTACAATTAATATTCAAACAAGATTTATGTATTTAAAATAGCATAAAACACGTTAAGTCTTGTCATCCTTACAACTGATCTTCAATCTAAGTTTACGTACTTCGTTTCAAAACAGCACACATTTTAAAATAAATTTTAAATGTATGTACTTTGTTTCAAAACATAGTACAAAATAAAGCAGACTTACTTATCCATTATAATTGTAATCTTCATGTTTTATTTTAAAACATATCACAAAATACAGGAAATATACCATGATCCATTATTTGGAATCAATATACTTTGCTGTGTTTAGTGCTTTCCTTACCCTAAACATGCTAAATCAGATGGATTTGATGGACTTGGTGAATTGGATTGTAGGCTACGGGCCTGATAACAATCAATGGATGTGATGAAGCACGTTTGGTTGTTTTACTTGCATCATTCTTTGCTATAGTTCGTCATGATCGGGTGTTATTTTAAGGTCGTAGCTAGACATTTAACAAGATTCAGTGGCATACGCAGGCTTTCGAAAGTGGTAACAAGATATTATTGTTTGTGCAATATCTTGTAGGCCGATGTATTCCGAAATAAATAACAGTCTAATAACGGAACATAATGATGGAAACAAATAATTTCATCAATTCAGACAATTACGTCATCCCCTGTTTATTAAGGTCAACTTTATGCGTGGTCTTCATATTTTTGATAAAAAAACAAATGCCACGGCTACACAAATATTAAGCACAGTTTACATCTGTATTTATTAGTTTTGAAGGTATTTTAATACCTTCAAAACTAATAAATACAACGCTGAAGTGTCACTCAATCATGTCAATAATATTGTTATCCTACTGTTTTCAAAATTCATTAATATGTGTAATCAATTATAAATGACGATTTGATCAAAGGACAGCAATTAAAACAATGTGCATTATTGTCAGAATATGCATAATTTCGTGTGTTTTTAATACATTTGCCAGCCAAAACAGTTTATAAGAAGACAAAAACGTCGAACAGCAAACATTTCGCCCGAACTTTTGTCAAAAATGCATGCTGGGATAATTTTATAAAGCAGGTCACTAAATATAACCAGATAGGTTGCCAATTATCTTGACTGGGGGTAAATACAAATGTCGTGTTATATCTTTTACGGGATAACCAAGGCCTGGAAATTGAGGTCACCGCTATACTAGGATACAAGTTTTGACGAAACAAGATTGAAGATCTTTGTTTGACGACGGCTGTTATAACCAAACTGCACTATTATCAGTGGCGGCGCTAGGGGGGTCAAGGGTAATATTTTTCTGCTCCCCAGTTTTGAGGCACCCCCCATTACGTAATTTTCCGCTTTTTGTAGTAATTTTGCGCAAAATTTGTCGATTTTACCCCTTCCCCAGAAATTCACTTTGCCCCCTCATTGCCCCCCCCCCCACGAAAAAATTCCTGGTGTCGCCACTGACTACTATGATACCTGAACTGATTGGTCTACACTGCAAGGATGTACGGCTGCACTGTTGACTGACCCCAGACAAACGAGCACCTAGACAAATGGCTTTGGTTCGCGTAGTGAAGGCGACACTGCATAGCAACAATTTTGGCAAGGACGCAAACCAGCAGACGTGTCTACGCTGATTTCCCCACGATAGCAGACATGTTCGCGATTATTCTCCGCGCCTAGTAACTCCATCAATCTGTCAAAGTCACCATGGATACGTAGCTTCACCTACCGCCGTGGCACAGTGTCGACACCCTGTATTATAAAGATTTTTTCCCTGAATCACGTCTTAAAGTGCTGATCCATTGGTGAGCGACGGACGATTGGTATTTCACCGAACGCAAGAAAAGGAGTCCTATCTGATTGGCTAGAAATCGATCGCTAGATCGCTCAGTGGTGAAGTACAAACTCAAAATGCAGAGATGTATTTAATCAATATTCTATTATTGACGCTGATATGGTGCATTGTATTATAGACTTGTGATTTAGTATTCTATACAGCACGTGGATCTGAGCTGAATGGGCTATACGCGTTCCTTTTATATGATTATAATTCTCAAACCGTTGAATATATCACATTTTCAATGTACGATTTAAAAATCGTTACAGTGAAAATGCAGTAAAATATATCCGTTTAAAGAAAACAGCAATCGCCGCTGAGTGTATTGAATTTCCAGCTTATGTATTGAAAACAAAACCTGGGTTTTACCTGACAACAAATCGAATTTTCTTGTAATGGCAACATCATATGAGGTACTGAGCATGCGCAAATCATAAAAACGTGTAGAATATAGACTCATATCGTGTAAATGATATGCTTAGCCTGAGTCGCTCGGCCTATCTCGAACAACATGAACAAAATCGTCATGCGTAGCTATTGAAAAACAGGTGGATTCGCCGTACTATCACGGCAATTTTTGACACGAAGATAATAATGTGGTTAGGGATGGGCACTCATAAGTCTAGGTGATAATTATATCTATGTAACTGACCCGATATGCTGCCCTCTATCGCTCACTTATCACGCTGATCACCATTGATATGCTGCCCTCTGGCTATAAAGTGCTGATCCCCGATTCGTTAATCTCATGCCTAATTATGAATTTAACAATGAATGTTGTTTTACCAGATCCCAGTCTACCAAGTATAACCCCCTTTGCAAATTCAATTTTAGAGTGTTCTACATTGACTTTTTTTGTTTCGTTTGCTTTTTAAAATATTTTTGAACTTTGATCAACTTCCCCCAAAAAAGTTGGTCCAAATTAAAAAATAAAATAAAAAGCGTTTCCTAAATATTTATATCTAGTTTTTAAAAATTAATTTAAAAATATTTTACTCAAGAATTATTTTTGTTACAATGTCAACAAATGTGGGACAAAAAAGACCGTTTTTTTATTTTCCTCTAAAACTGAGCATATTTGCCCAACTTTGACCCCAAAGGATTCAACAAGTCTTTGCTATTATGTATACTTTTATATAATTTAGACCAATTATTTAACAGTTATGAAGCCAATAGTTTCCATAAGATTAAGACCAAATATCGCAATTTCTACACCCCTCCTATGGTCACGGTCGAGATTTGATAACAGCGAAGATCTCAACAACTTGTCTCAAGATTGCATGTGTATCACCTTAAATAAGAAGTAGGACTATTAACCCGGGCTATTAACACGGACCCCGGAGGTCTTTCTTGTTTATCTGATACAGCCTTGCAGCAGATTGGTAAAGAATAACACAGACAAATCGAGCTTTAATGTCCAACACGCCAAATACATCTGTACCTAATGCTCGACATGTAAATAAAACCTTTTTATGACATGTGTAACAGCTTTTAAAATCCATCCATTATCACCAAATGTCATTTTACCTAAACCCGGAACGAGGAATTAGGTCTGCTGATGCAATCTTCGATTGTAATGTATATCTAGATAAATCGCGGTCGTGATTATATTAGCAGTGACCCCAGAATCAATTCAAAATGTATATACCCGTATTGTGAAAACGCTTTTTGGAATCCCAATAGTCATAATTAATTAAATTCTGCATCAAAGGACAGTAACGTAGTACGAGGTTTATCGAAGAAAGACACTATGCATTTGTTATTAAAATCTTTGGCAACAAGCGACGACGACTACAGCAGCAGTAACAACAACGACGACGACGACAAGACGTTTTAGTGGCGAGCCGGATGCTCAGTGAATCGCAAAAAACCATGTTTATCGTCAACAGCAAATGTAACAAAAAATACAGTACAGGTTGACAAAATTGGATTTTTGGTTTACATATTATATGCTGTAATGCGTCTGAAATCTTAAAATGTTTGCATAATCTAGAACTCTACATAGGATTCAAACGTAATGTAGTGACAAAAGTATTAAAGCAGCTGAACAAATTAAATTAAGTTTGTCATTTGAAGGCTCATATTAACGTAATTAAATGTAGATTCCGTTCACTTAAATGAAGGTAATGTACATGGCGATGAAACGAGAGAGAGGGAGAGACGATTTGAATGATGTTATTTCTCACAATACTTTAAGAGACATAGCGTATGTATTATTACTAACAACAATATTTTCTTAAGATTATTCTTAATACTGTGTCACTGTGAATGCATTCTCGTAGGAATTTCGTAGCCAGTATTAATCAAAACTTTTTAATCAAGTGAAAAAGACACCACTTACCATAAATGATATTGGTTAATTTAGATACGTACATGTATAATGAATAACATCTGAGTGAAGAAACGAGAGAAGTACACCTCGGGGAAAAGCAACGTTCGCATTGTATATTGACTTGATAAGGATTGACTGATGTGTTTATTGAACTCAATCTACAATCACAATTTATTTCTAGAGCCAATGATAAATGTTTTGTCCTCCTTGTGGCTTTTAGTCTCAAATTGTTATGAGCCCGCTATAAACGGTGTAAAAAAACAAAATGAGGTCATCTAAGAACCTAGAACCCACATGAATGTATTTTATAGTATTTTTGTTGAACCATAAAATGGTATCAGCCTATATGAGTGTATCTTACTTACTTACTTCCTTATTTACTTACAGACTGACTAAAATGGGCATGTCTCAAAATGCCACTAAATCATTGACCCCACGAGTGGTGTCAAATATTCGTTTCCGATCTTTCTTGTTTGCTGATAAGGGTAAAATAATGAAATTGGAGTGACAAGTTTGTGGCGTAATCGATGTTTAGAAAATAAGAAAAAATGTTTTCGTAGGCTACTGAAAATGCGAGAAGACAATATAGCTTCATCATATCTAGATTTAATTGGTCATTTAAAATGGGTCACCTTCACCCTTTGTTGAGATGTTGTATAATACACTCGGTAAATGAGTAATGATTATCGAGATGTAACGAAATCGTAAATTTGCTTACAATTCGGAGAGTCTGGGTATAAATTTAGCGTTGTTGTTACTTAATATAACCTGAACTTTAAATAACTAGCTTAGATGGGGCATCTGAGGCTGATGCCTGATTTTAAATTGATATAACCACCCACACCACACCGTAGATTCACAAATTATTTCCTCGTGTCAATCCCAAATGAATTGTGTTTACGTTATCTGTTCTAGTGCTCGCAAACATTTTCGCGCTACGGGACAGTACTCGCTGTTTCATGTTTCTTCAGGTGCAAGATCGATGATTCGTTAATATATAAAGAACTTAAAGAGAAGTACTTAACAATGCTTAACCCACACACAAATTTACTAATTTCCTCAGAACAAAGTAGGCATAAACCAATCTGTAAGTATAGCATGTTTTACCCACACTCCCGGGTACACACCACTATAATCTGTCCGATCACATTATTAAACGTTCAACTTACAGTGTGTTGGATCTTAACAATATAGATGTTGTGTTTATCTAATAGCTCGGTTGAGAAGTTACAAATTCTTAGCACAAACTAACAACTGAACGCCAAACTGGCTCCAAATGTTTATTGAGGAACCACCCGCATAATATTGGTAGGGAAGGGAGCCAAGTCCGAAATTCCTATTCTGAAGACACATAGGCAAACTTGCATCACTTCAGAAGATAAACCACGTTGATTTTTATCTTTGGTCTGTAAAAAATCTACTATACCTTTTGTTAATAACAGCAGAGCAATTCCAGAACTACAACTCAAGATCTCCTCGACCTGTTCCAACATTGTGTTCTAGCCTAGCAAGGTGCAACAGCAAAAAAAGTAGGGTACGCAAAGGGGCGGGGAAAATTTGAATGATAGTTTTTACCAACAGCGTAGATTTTCTTGGAGTCATCTTCAGCGGCAATCCAGTTGTCAGTAAAATATCAGGACATCTGACCAGAGATTGCGACTTCTGCGAAGCACAGCCCTTATATCCTGCGTACCCAAAGAGCAGTCATTTACAAGGCCATGATTCGACCCATTCCTTGTGTGATTATGCAATTATATACTGATACATATCATAATCCTCACTTGTAACAAAACTTGCTTCTTGCACATTGACTCTAAAGTAATCTATTCCCGGATAGATAGATATATAGATAGGCAAAGTACAGTCAAGAATCTATCATTGATGTCTCCTTATTAACCATGTTAACATCTTCAATGCTATTTATTCTATTATGTACAAAGGGTTGTTGCATCTAAACATCCATGCACAGAATATGACGCATTCTCTATTAATGATAGTTTTTACCAATTCAGATAAATATGACTTTGACTTACTTTGAATATAAACATAACAATCAATAAATGTGATTAAACGGGTATGTTATTAAAAATGCATTATTTTTTTTGCAGAATCTCGTGTTATTTTAATGTCGTATAGTTGGGAAATCAGCCTTTTGGTTTTGAGACGTTTACAACGCAAATAGTAAGCATATAAGTTATAAAACTAATCTCGCAACTGTAAGGAATATTATTGCTTGTATTCATAAAAACGGCAGTTTATCAAAAGGGACAGATGCGGTAAAGTCAATAATAATTTCATCAATTCTGATTATAATTCTCAAACAGTTGAATATATCACATTTTTAATGTACGATTTAAAAATCGTTACAGTGAAAATGCAGTAAAATATACCCGTTTAAAGAAAACAGCAATCGCCGCTGAGTGTATTGAATTTCCAGTTAGTGTATTGAAAACAAAACCTGGGTTTTACCTGACAACAAATCGAATTTTCTTGTAATGGCAACATCATATGGGGTACTGAGCATGCGCAAATCATAAAAACGTGTAGAATATAGACTCTGTGGTATCTCATATCGTGCAAATGATATGCTTAGCCTGAGTCGCTCGGCCTATCTCGAACAAAATCGCCATGCGTAGCTATTGAAAAACAGGTGGATTCGCCGTACTATCGCGGCAATTTTTGACACGAAGATATAGGGATGTTGACGCTGTGCGTGGTTGGGGATGGGCACTCATAAGTCTAGGTGGTAATTATATCTATGTAACTAACACGATATGCTGCCCTCTATCGCTCACTTGTCACGCTGATCACCATTGATATGCATCATATGCTGCCCTCTGGCTATAAAGTGCTGATCCCCGATTCGTTAATCTCATGCCTAATTATGAATTTAACAATGAATGTTGTTTTACCAGATCCCAGTCTACCAAGTATAACCCCCTTTGCAAATTCAATTTTCGAGTGTTCTACATTGACTTTTTTGTTTGTTTTGCTTTTTAAAATATTTTTGAACATTGATCAACTTCACCAAAAACAAGTTGGTCCAAATTAAAAAAAAATATATATAAATATTTATATCTAGTTTTTAAAAATTAATTTAAAAATATTTTACTCAAGAATTATTGTGTTACATTGTCAGAACAAATGTGGGACAAAAAAGACAGTTTTTTTTATTTTCCTCTAAAACTGAGCATATTTGCCGAACCTTGTCCCCAAATGATTTAACAAGTCTTTGCTATTCTAAATATGTATACTTTTGTATACTTTAGACCAAATATTTAACACTTATGAAGCCAATAGTTTCCATAAGGTTAAGACCAAATATCGCATTTTCTACACCCCTCCTATGGTCAGGGTCGAGATTTCATAACATCGAAGATCTCAACAACTTGTCTCAAGATTGCATGTGTATCACCTTAAATAAGAAGTAGGACTATTAACACGGACCCCGGAGGTCTTTCTTGTTTATTTGATACAGCCTTGCAGCAGATTGGTAAAGAATAACACAGACAAATCGAGCTTAAATGTCCAACACGCCAAGTACATCTGTACCTAATGCTCGACATGTAAATAAAACCTTTTTATGACATGTGTAACAGCTTTAAAAATTCATCCATTATTACCTAATGTCATTTTACCCGAACCGGTGTATTAAACCAGGAATTAGGTCTGCTGATGCAATCTTCGATTGTAATGTATATCTAGATAAATCGCGGTCGTGATTATATTAGCAGTGACCCCAGAATCAATTCAAAGTGTATAAACCCGTATTGTGAAAACGCTTTTTGGAATCCCAATAGTCATACGTCTGCATCAAAGGACAGTAACGTAGTACGAGGTTTATCGAAAAAGACACTATGCATTTGTTATTAAAATCTTTAGCATTTGAAAGCATAAACAGAATGAGAGCAACAAGACCACGACGACGACTACAGCAGCAGTAAAAACAACAACGACGACGACAAGACGTTTTAGTGGCGAGCCGGATGCTCAGTGAATCGTAAAAAACTAAGTTTATCGTCAACAGCAAATGTAACGAAAAATACAGTACAAGTTAACAAAAATTGGATTTTTGGTTCACATAGTATATGCTGTAATACTTCTGAAATCTTTTAAATGCTAGCATAATCTAGAACTATACATAGGATTCAAACGCAATGTAGTGACAAAAGTATTAAAGCAGCTGAACAAATTAAATTAAGTTTGTCATTTGAAGGCTGATATTAACGTAATTAAATGTAGATTCCGTTCACTTAACTGAAGGTAATGTACATGGCGATGAAACGATAGAGAGGGAAGAGAGAGACACGATTTGAATGGTGTTATTTCTCACAATACTTTAAGAGACAAAACGTTTGTATTATTACTAACAACAATATTTTCTTGAGATTATTCTTAATACTGTGTCACTGTGAATGCATTCTCGTAGGAATTTCGTAGCCAGTATTAATCAAAACTTTTTAATCAAGTGAAAAAGACACCACTTACCATAAATGATATTGGTTAATTTAGATACGTACATGTATAATGAATAGCATCTGAGTGAAGAAACGAGAGAAGTACACCTCGGGGAAAAGCAACGTTATAGCATTGTATACTGACTTGATAAGGATTGACTGATGTGTTTATTGAACTCAATCTACAATCACAATTTATTTCTAGAGCCAATGATAAATGTTTTGTCCTCCTTGTGGCTTTTAGTCTCAAATTGTTATGAGCCCGCTATAAACGGTGTAGATTTAAAACAAAAATGAGGTCATCTAAGAACCTCAAGAATCCATCTGAATGTATTTTATAGTATTTTTCAAATACATGTATGGTAATGGGGCATGTAGTGCATGTTGAACAAACAGTTTGATAAAATGTAACTCCCCTGATAAGTGTAACCCTACTACATCAGTGTAAATAAAATACCCCTAATAAGCACCACCGAATAGTGCAAACCACGAAATCCGTTTGAACCCCCTAGTTGAGTCCAGCTTTGTGGTGCAACAACCGCTCGTAGTTAAAATAATTTGTGTGTATTTTTTTTAGTTCAATTCTGTTGTCGAACCAACATAGATTTACCATATATTTAAAGTTAATGTGCGTTTTCGATCTTTCTTGTAAACTGATAAGGGTAAAATAATGAAATTGGTGTGATAAGTTTGTGGCGTAATCGATGATTAGAAAATAAGAAAAAGGGTTTCGTAGGCTACTGAAAAAGCGAGAAGACAATAGCTTCATGGTTATCTAGAGTTAATTGGTCATTTAAAATGGGCCACCTTCGCCCTTTGTTGAGATTTTGTATATTTTCCGGTAAATAAGTAATGATTATCGAGATGTAACGGAATCGTAAATTTGCTTACACTTCGGAGAGTCTAGGTATAAATTTAGCTTTGCTATTACTCAATATAACCTGAACTTTAAATAACTAGCTTAGATGGGGCATCTGAGACTGATGCTTGATTTTAAATTGATATAAGCACCCACACAACACCGTAGATTCACAAATTGTTTCCTCGTGTCAATCCCAAATGAATGTTGTTTACGTTATCCGTTCTAGTGCGCGCTAACATTTTCGCGCTAAGGGAAAGTGTTCGCTGTTTCATGTTTCTTCAGGTGCAAGATCGATGCTTCGTTAATATATAAAGAACTTAAAGAGAAGTACTTAACAATGCTTAACCCACACACAAATTTACTAATTTCCTCAGAACAAAGTAGGCATATAAAACCATCTGTAAGTATAGCATGTTTTACACTCCCGGGTACACACCACTATAATCTGTCCAATCACATTATTAAACGTTCAACTTACAGTGTGTTGGAACTTGACAATATAGATGTTGTGTTTATCTAAACCAGTTGAGAAGTGACAAATTATTAGCACAAACTAACATCTGAACGCCAAACTGGCTCCAAAGGTTTATCGAGGAACCGCCCGCAGATTGGTAGGGGAAGGGAGCTAAGTCAGAAATTCCTATTCGGAAGACCAATAGACAAACCTGCATCACTTCAGAAGATAAACCTCAATGATTTTCATCTTTGTTCTGTAAGAAATCTACTATAATACCGTACGTTGATAACAGCAAGGTAGTTCTAGAACTACAACTCAAGATCTCCTCGACCTGTACCAATAGTGTGTTCTGGCCTAGCAAAGTGCGATAACAAAAAGTAGCGTACGTAAAGGGGCGGGGCAAATGTGAATGACATAAACAGCGTAGATTTTTTGGAGTCATCTTCAGCAGAAATCCACGTGTCAGTAAAATATCAGGACATCTGACCAGAGATTGGGACTTCTGAGAATAATAGCCCCTACATCCTGCGTACACAGAGAACAATCATTTACAAGGCTATGATTCGACGACCAACAATTCCGCTATTTCAGACGTGGGTAACTAGTTCCTTGTGTGATTATGCAATTATATACTGTTACATATAATAATCCTCACTCTCAACAAAAATTGCTTCTTTATTAAGCACATTGACTCTAAAGTAATCTATTCCCGAATAGACGAGGGCAAAGTACCGACAAGAATCTATCATTGATATCTCGTCATTGCCATCGTCAATGCTATTTATTCTATTTATATATTATAATGTAGAAAGGGTTGTTGCATTTAAGTATTCATACACAGAATACGGAGCATCCCATATTACTAATAGTTTTTACCACTTCATATAAATATGACTTTGACTTCTAACAATCAATGAATGTGACTAAACAGGTATGTTATGTATTTTTTATTATTATTTTTTTTTGCAGAATCTCATGTTATTTTAATGTCGTATAGTTGGGAAATCAGCCTTTTGGTTTTTAGACGTTTACAACAGTCTTGTATGTGCTATAATAATTCATAAAAAACGGCAGTTTATCTAAAGGAATAGATGTGGTAAAGTCAATAATAATTTCATCAATTCTGACAATAATGTTATATCTTGTTTCTAAAGACTATTCTTTCCGCAGTCTTTGTTTTTTAATAAATCAACAAATGCAACGGCTACACAAATATGAAAAGGTTTAACAACTTCGTGTGTATTTATTACTTTTGAAGCTAAAAAGCTGACGGAAACCACTATAGATCCAATAATCATGTCAATAATGCTGTTATTCTACTGTTTCAACAAAGACTTGATAAAAGCGAAGCAATGAAAGCAAGAATAATCAATGCGCATGTTGTAAAAATGTTGTGTGTTTTTATTACATTTGCCAAATAAAAGTTTGTGATAATATATGTGTGAAATAATGAACAACCTCGTGTGTATTTATTACGTTTAAAGCTGACGGGAAACCACTACAGGTCCAATAATAATGTACCTAACTTTTTTTCCCATTTCTGTGGATTGAAAAATTAATTTGACAGGCTTAACGTCATCATCACTGTTCTGTTGACGAAATCACCTGCTACCGAGTTCACTCAACACCAAACTACTTATCTAAACCTAGAGATTTTGATTGATTGACTTCCTTTGAGATTTCTTTGATGGTCTCAGTTCTTGATCCAAGATCCGACAATGGCCAAGATCATGTCTACCCAAGGTAAACCCCTGGTCTCAGTCCAAGTCTTGAACACTATGTTGTCACTATCCTACCATTCTAGAATAATCACCCACTTATAACATATTGCAGCATACATAAGTTCTAAAGTTGTTCAGTTGTTGAAACCCACGCTTCTTCTGATCATAACGATTCTTGGAAAAAGTATAGTTTGATTGATCTGCGATGTATAGTTCTTGAGTTATGTCAAAGGTCACATTGTGGCTGCCACAAGGAACAAAACCTAACAAATGCTCCGAATTTGTCAAAATGATCTCTAAGTGGCCTATGCATTGGTGTGGCTATCATGCCTATAATTAACCACAATCTCCATTGAATTGTATTGAACTACTAAAGTTAACCTATTTTGCTGGGTTACCTATGTAACGATACATCCTAGATGGAGCAAACTATAACTACAATTTGAGACCATTTTGATAAAAATCTGGTCTTTTTTAAAGGTTTAGTTAGATCCATGTGGAGCACAAGATGCCACTTTTAACATCTTTCCTTATAAACTCGAGATAGGTCAAACTATACTTTAGATTTCAAAATTTGACCCCTCTATGAGCACGGTACATTTTTACCACGAAAGTTTTGTTCTGATACTTTAAGGTATTCTGAAGACTTATTTGGTTTCAAGCCATAACAAATCATGCCTTTTGCCCCTTATCTTATAACTATACTTGTCAGACCCTATGCAAATAACAGTTCTATAACAAAAACAAAAACAAAACAAAAAACACCTCCATTTAGAATCACACGATCTTTTCAATGATTCTTCGGATAAAGTTTTAAAATGAAGCAAGCCTTCTAGAATATTGGGTTACTTTTGCATTGAACCTCTCTAAACATGAAGGGCTTACAATGCGTTTTTATTACAGACATAAACCAGCATCTTTAAGTACATCCTTTGAATCAAGTTGAAAAGAACTCTTGAATGTATACTTAGATGTATTAAGTGACGTGTTAATTTCCTTGCGTCAATATCATTAGATTTAGTCAAATTGCATAACCGATTTTGGATTTTTTTAAAAATATTTTAATAATTTAATTGTCTTACCTTTCCTGTATTATGTACTTAACCTAAATAATATGATTTCTTCTTCTTCTTCTTCTTCTTCTTCATTGCCATCATCATCATGGTCGTCATCATTATCATCATCATCCTCCATCATCATAATCACTATCATATCAGCAGCAGTATCATTTGTACATCGCCACTAATAATCCATGCTGAAAAAGTTTCCATGGAGCAATGTTTTTCAAAATGTATCTA
Source organism: Amphiura filiformis (assembly GCF_039555335.1). Classification (NCBI taxonomy): domain Eukaryota; kingdom Metazoa; phylum Echinodermata; class Ophiuroidea; order Amphilepidida; family Amphiuridae; genus Amphiura; species Amphiura filiformis. Next base: position 58,355,972 of record NC_092628.1, read on the forward strand.
AGGTACAATGTTGTTTTACCATCTCCCAGTTTGTTAAGTATACATCGCCTTTGCAAATTCAATTCAGGGTGTTCTACATTGACCAAAGAAAATATATCACATTTTCTATGCGCTTCTATGGCCAGGGGTGAGATTGGATACTACCTAAGCCCCCGAACTCTGTAGATTGTGTATCAGCTTATATATAAGACATATAGGACTAATACACGAACCCCGAAGGTCTTTCTTGTTTATCTGATACAGCCTTGCAGCAGATTGGTAAAGAATAACACAGACAAATCGAGCTTAAATGTCCAACACGCCAAGTACATCTGTACCTAATGCTCGACATGTAAATACAACCTTTTTATGACATGTGTAACAGCTTTTAAAATCCATCCATTATCACCAAATGTCATTTTACCTAAACCAGGAATTAGGTCCGCTGATAATATGCCTGAAGGAGTTTCTGGAGAGCTTGCAACTTTTATACTATCTTCGAAGAAGGTTGTAATGTACAACTAGGAAATCACGGTCGTGACCATTTTATTAATGCATCACAAGTATTTTGAGTGAATTAAGATAATTCTGCCACATTCCAGGTTAATACTATCTTATCTGTGTGGATCAGGCTCATTTCTTTGATGCAGCTTAATCTGGTGAAATTCTCTGTGATTCATTTACAGTTGACCGAATGAATCATGAACATTGTTCGTCCTCCAGTGAGGTTTGTTAGAGTTGGCAAGCATGCTGGGTCGCGTGTATGGAGAGTCTCATACATCATATACAATGTAGCTTCATATTTAGAAATGTAGTGCAGGAAGTGTCGTACAACATATGCTGCTGGACGCAGCACACTTGAGATGTGATGTGCCCTTGGTCTGAGACAATTTGTCAAAGAACCTACCCGGGAAAACCAGATTCTTGACTTGGTCATCACTGATCTAGATGCCACCTGCACAGTACATGCAAGACCAGGTACTGCAGACCACGGCCCACTTAATTTTAAACTACACTTGCCGCTGTACAGAGATAAACCCCACAAGCGCAAAATGTGGCAGTACGATAAGGCTGACTACTTGGGAATGAGATGTTTTCTTGCATCTGCAGACTGGTCTCTTGCACTCCAATCTGATGACCCAGAAGAAGCTTGCAGCAACATTGCCACTATTACCAGTGATGCAATGGAGATTTTCACACCAGCAAAGCTTGTTTTCAAAGAGGCTGGTGACAGGGTATGGTTTGATGACTACTGCAAACGAGTAGCAACCAAGAAGCGCGCTTATTCAGGAAGCTAAAAAGGAACAACACCACGGAAAACAAGGATAAGTTAACAAAGGCTAGAATAGAGTACTATCATGCAGAGAAGGTGCTAGAATTTGAGGACAAAACTCTCAGATGGCAACCTCAGCAGTTAGAAATGGTGGAACACTGTTAACACACTGTCTGGTAAGTCCACCAGAGTTGATATACCAGTGCTGAAGGACCAATTCTCTTTGAAATTGCAAATCTTGTGCAAAAATTTGCTATTTTTGCCAATTTCGTCATACGGTTGTAAAATTCAATGAACAATGACTTTGCTAAATTTGTCATCCCTGTTGACATGAGAGATTCGAAGTCTAATCCATGTACCGCTCCATCTCTCTGCTCTGCATCATCAGCAAGGTCATGGAGGCTGTTGTACAGAATCTACTTTAGAAGTACCTCCTTGGAAACCAACTGATATCAGACAGTTAGGATTTAGGCCACACCACAACAGTGCATCTGACTTCCTCAATATGAACCAAGAGTGGTCCAACAGAACAGAAGCAACAAAGTGCGTCCGACTGCCCTGGATATCAAAAGAGCATTTGACAAAGTCTGGCACAATGACCTTGCTCGAAACTCATGGCAATAGGAGTATCCGGCAGGCTGATCACCTGGATTAGGAGCTACCTGACAGATCATTCCATCAAAGTTGTCTTATCTGGCCATGCAAGTACTTCCTCCATCAATGCATTAGTTCCCCAGGGGTCAACATTGGGCCCATTTTTTGTTTTCTGTCTTCAATTATAACCTGGGTGATGAGTGTGGAAATGAACTCTATCTCTACGCAGATAATTCGACCATGTGTTGTGAGATTACATCCAGAGACAACCTTAAAGCCGTTACTGCCAGCCAGACCTGGAGAAAATGATCTGGGCAGACATGGAAGGTGACCTTCGAGCCATTGGAATCTAAGGCAATGACAATATCAAAAAAGAGGAATCCAACCAAACTTTATCTTCTGTTTGTTACCACCAAATTGGCTGAGAAGGAGGAGCTGGAGATCCTGTGAGTCACAGTCGATAGCAAATTGAGCTGGACAAAACATATTTCTAACGTCTCATCCAGAGCAGGACAGAAGTTGGGCGCAATGAGGAGAGTTTGCAAATAAACTTGATGTCAGAGGCAGAGAAACCGTTTACAAGGCTCAAGTTCGCAGAGTGATGGAATACGACTCAGTGTTTTGGATGAGTGCCAGCGCCACCACTATAGGATTACTAGACTCTATCCAGAGGAGGCCTTTCGAATCATAGGTGTAAGTGAAGAGGAAGCAAGTACAGACTTGAGCATCACATCTCTCCATCAAAGACGTTCTCTACAAAATGCACACCAGCTTGTACCCATCAGATCTTAAGTTACTGCTACCAAACCCATTTTTAGTCAGAAGAGCTACCCGGTTCAGCTTGTCAATGCCTTGTCACGCTCTCAGTACCAGTTTCTAGAACCATATCTACTGGCGGAACTTTCATCTACACTGCAGTTTACTTTTGTAATAGCCTACCAGATGGACTAGTCGGAAACATACCTGACAATGGCGCAACAACCTTCAAGAGTAGAGTGCATAAACATCTGATTTCACGTGTCTGAAACTTTACTGTACCTCTTCACTCTTGTTGTTCCTAAGCTGCTATGAACCACTGATTGGCCCATGTGGTTGTCTTTTATAGTGCCTAGGTAAGTTCTTGACCTGTGCTGTGTCACTCCTCATGAGCTATTGTTCACTCTAGCAGTTTATAAAATAAAAAAGGGAACTATTTCTGATAAAAAAAATGCGTGCCTGGAGGACGCTTATGTGAATTTACGCGAGCTTGAGTTGGGACTTTAATGACCTTATATAAACCGAACAAACTTTAACAGTGGGCATCGCTGCCTGACGCCCTTTAGCATTCCATGTTTAGTGTTCCGGTTCGAAAGTGTTTTTATTCTTCGACGGCGTTGTGACGGTTTTTTTTAATACGCCCTGGATGAAATTGAGGGTCAAGGCCACTTTAAAATACTATTTTTGCTGAGAAAATGTGAACGTTTTCTGACATTAATTACTAGACTGCGATAAAAAGCGAAGAATACATGATGAGCATCCAAATGTATTTCAGCTTCAGGTTAGAATTAATTAGATCCAGATTTCAGAGATGGGAGATTTCGTATTAGCTACTCTGGTACATGAGTAGTGATTATCGAGATGTAACAGAATCGTGAGTGGATTACTTGCTTGCACTTCGGAGACTCTGAGTATAAATTTGGTACGATGTTACTTGAAATAACTTGAACTTACACCGACTAGCTTAGTCGGGCCATCTGTGACTAATGTTTGATTTTGAATGGATATATACTACCCACTCAGCGCCGTCGGTGCACAAATTGTTTCCTTCAGGGTCATCCCAAATGAAACGTGTTTAAACTTTCCGAATGATGCTTTCCATGCTGAGGAATATTTGCCCTCATCAGCAATATCTTATATTTTGCAGCTATCTATGACCCCTCTATAGTTAATCCTAGAACTACTGATTTTGTAACACGGACTACGAATGGGAGGGGGTGGGGTCGTTGCAACCCCCTAAATTTTCAATAATAAACGTTATATAGCGCTAAATTTGGTACAAATGTATAGCTACGGGTCTCTTCTATTCAGTGATACCAAAATAAGTACCAACATTCCCCACATAATATCGCTGTGACGTCATAATGTGAGGGCGCCCATGCAAATTTGGGAAATTCCAGGCGGTGATGGAAGCGATATCGCCAATTTTGAGGTCGACATTGGATTAACACATAATCATGAAATCTTCACAAACAATTCTAAATTTGTTATGTGGTGTCAAAGCAAAATTATCTTACTCTAAAACCGTCGGGGTTCGACAAAGTACCCCACTGCAAGTATGTTAATTTTCCATTTGTAATTGCTAACCGTGTATTTTGAATGGGGCTGTCAGCCCTGTATCTTCGCCAGCCTCGTACGTCACGTGTTGCGCTTCCTATGCCGCCTGGGAAATTCTGGCTAAGTACAAAAGTATAGGCAAAATTGATTTCGGCCAAATATTCTAAAAAAATGCGATTTTCAGAGAATTACAATTTCAACCTAACTGACAAGTAAAAGGTCATTACCTCTTGGAATAGTTTTACTAGAGTGAAATACAAATCATTGATTTTACTGTAAAAACCAATGGTGGGCCTCACCAACCCCCCTCTGTGGCCATCTTTGTCGATCGGTCCTACCCCCAGGTGAGGTGCTGGGGTAAAAAATTTATCACTAAAAGGATAGATCTACGATTACCTTAGGTCGTTTGAGCGTAAAAAATGACGGATAAAAAATCTTAGTAGTTCTAGGGTTAATAATCATGAGGCTGTAGTCCCATTTCTTTGGTGAACAATGCTGAATTTTGTGAAAGAATACTTCACATAGAATTTGTGAAGGAATACTTCAAAGACTACAACACAGAGCCTGTGTGTGATGAGAATCAGACCATATAGATCCAATAATATTAAGAAAGAACCACAGTGCAGTTATACTGCACAGCAAACATGATTCGACCTTTGCAGTACGTAAACCTGGTTAACAGGAAACTATTCCAGCAAAATCAATCGATAAAGTCTAGTCTATCCTCCACATTGAATTGTGCACTGCACTTATGCCCAAATATGGCAGTTGCCAATCAATAATCACCCACTTGAAATACTCTGGCTCGCTGCACTGACCAAAGTTATGGACAGATATGGGAGCTGTTTTTGCTGTTATCTGTCATTTACATATCAGGGAGGTACGAACATTTGAAGATGCCCCACATACTCAGTTTTTAGCCTACATGTAATGTATACATTATTCTTGATTGACATCAAGTACAACAAATATCCGTCAAGTGGTTTAGCTTTAATGCCCTTCAGAAGAGAGCGGTCCACAAGTGAGTGATATTCACTAACAGTTGCATTCGATTTACACAGGGAATTTTGCAGGCCATGCCGTGCCCCACTTGCTAAAACACCAAAGTGCGAATATTTTCAAATATCTAAATTAGCTAAAAATGTAGGACGTGTTACAAAAATATATTTCCTAGAATTTCAGAGAGTACAATAAATATTGGCAGGTTATTTTTCACACAGTCACGTTAACTAAGAAATGCCCTATACCTCTAACATACACTGTTTGTAGAGGTCACACCTCAATGGTGAGAGCACTGTGTATTGTGTATAGGGAAATGGACAGTAACTGCAGTCTGCCTGGCCGGATTCTGCCAAAGCAAAAGTTGCTCAGAGCCTATTTTTAGAAGAATCATTGAAGCAAGTTCCAGAGCCACCAACTTCAAATCAACATCACATAATTTACCGACTTTAAGAAGGCGTTTGATTCATTCAACAGGAGTGTCATGATTTCAATTCTCCGGTCAATGCTTTAGGTGTACTTTCCAACAACTCCCAGAGTGCTGGTATTATTGGCAACATCTCAGAACCGTTAGGCATCCACCGGGGTGCTGCGGGGGATGTTCTGGCCCTATTCTTGTTCGTTGTACTCATGGACTCCAAAAGAAGAATACAACCGAGGCTACCGACTCCGGCGTAGCAACACATCTTCGTTACTATCCAGCCAAAATTATAGATGATCTGCTGACGATATTACTTTACTTGGATCTTCCATCTCACGAATACAGGCACACCTAATTAGACCAGCAGCTGCAGCTGAATCTAAATCTCATCATCAGCATATCCAAAACAGTACATGACAGTCAATTACAGCATATTTATATAGCCACAGACACCACATGTATTCAACTTCAAATGATCTGGGATCAATGATGGCTTCTACTGCCAGCAACCACCAGGCGGAAAGCACTTGCTTTGGGGATGTCCATCAATCTCCATCACAACCAAAATCCCAACACCACCTGTGTAATAATGCTTTTATATGGCTGTGAATCATGAGTAATATCTGATGACATGCAAAAACATCACATGACAAATGGAGACCAGTGAGTGAGACAAAGGCAATACCAAAAACAATTTACAACCAGATGCTATTGCGTCACTAGCTATGGATCGTGGTGCTTAGAGAAACTTTGTTGTCGCCTGCTCCGCAGTCGAATGAAATGAATGAAAAAAGAACATATTAGAGGTTATCCATGATACTCATGTGTGACTTCTAACAAAAGGCGCTTGTTCCCGTAGTATTCCTCATTCAAACCAATTCAATGCATGACCTCGGAGTTACTTGCATGACTTTGGCGGGCTATTTTCAAACAGTCATGGTTGCACATGCATGTATTTCTTTTGAAAATCCTAAACAAGGCCTCAGTCGCTGATAGTATATGCAACTTATAGAACACGGATAACCTCTATTACGATCGTATGTGACGTAATTAACGATGCTTAACCCATACACAAATATACCAGGCACAGAACAATAATGTATATCATGCTTTTGATCCGTCCAATCACATTCTTCTACGCGCAACTGGTGTTGGAACTTGACAAGACCTTAGATGTAAATGTTGTGTTTTTCTAAGTTCAGTTGAGAATTGACAACTTTTTAGAACAACATACGACGCCATTTTGAATAGTCATTGTTTATAAAACAAATATTGTGAATAGCAACTTTACAAGAACATGCTTGCGTTTGAAAGTACATCAGTTCAGTTGCCATGGTTATAAGGCCTGCACTTTCACATCTAAACACAGTAAGTGATGTTTTTGTTTTCAAATGCAGAATTTGGCGTGTTTTAGGGGAAAAGAGAATGACGCCCTTGACCAACATATTAATTCATTACAGGATATAAAATATGCAGCTGAGTGCAAGAAGGTCGTAAATGCAAAGTAATAACAAAGTACCTTCTTACACCATGTACACTCAGCTGATGATTAATGTACTTCTTCTATAACGGAAGGGGTGATCTGTTTAATATGATTATCACGCTAACCATGCACACCATCCATTTTGTTCTAGCGAGGTGTGTTCCTTTTTGTATGTTGCTCCAGTTGTTGCATACAACATTCACTTTATTCTCTCAAAATGTGAATAGTAAGTGTAATGACTGCATTAATGATTTATGATAAGCATCAGCACTAATGTTGAAAACTATTTCAGCGGTGCTATAATAATAGAATAAGATAACACCCCGCATCTAATTATATCCCTTCTCTTGTTCGTTCCTGGCTAAATAGCCTTCTCTATTTTTGGCGTGCGGGGAATAGAGTACTACATGTTTGTTAAACCATGTTTGATGCAAAAGTTTAATAAATGATTCGTACGTCTGCTCTGTAAAAGGCACTTTATAAATCTCATTGTTCATGTTTATAACGTGTACATGGTGTAGTAGTTGTACATGTTTTATATCATTTCACACATAAGTAATGATTTATGATTTACATAAGTATCATATTTTCTCTTCATATCTGTAGCAAGATTACATTTCTTAACCGTTACAATTACTTCAAAGCAATTGATAAACCAATATAAATCAAAACTATTTAATCAAGTGAAAGAGACACCACAATAAATGTTAGTTATATAATGAATACCGTATCATCTGAGTGAAGGAACGAAAGAAGTACACCTCGGGGAATAGTAACTTCAGCAATGTATGCTGACTTGACGAGGATTGACTGATGTGCTTATTGACCTCAATCTACCATCAAAATTTATTTCTAGTGCCAATTTCGTCTGTATTTTTCTTCTTGTAACCTTTAGATGGTTATAAAAACGATACAAGTGTAGATTTAAAAACAAAATTACACGAATAAGGTCAATCGAAGAATCTTAAACCAATCTGAATGTATTTCACACTATTTTTCAAGTATGGTAATTAGAAAAAAAAGTTTTCATAGACTAGGCCCTACTGGTAAAATACAAATAAAACAAACAAAAAACAAGAAACGAAGAGTACATCAGAATCATGGTTAGAACTCATCATATCTACATTTAATAGGTCATTAATTTAAAATGGGTCACCTTCACCCTTTGTTGAGATTTTGTATAATACACTCGGTAAATGAGTAATGATTATCGAGATGTAACGGAATCGTGAGTGCATTATTTGCTTACACTTCGGGGACTCGGGATATAAATTTAGCGTTGATGTTACTTAAAATAACTTGAACTTAAACTGACTAGATTAAGTCGAGACATCTGAGACTGATGTTTGATTTTGAATGGATAGTATATAAGCGCCCACACAAGACCTGAGCACCGTCGATTCGCAAATTCTTTCCTTCAGTGTCAATCCCATATGGAACGTGTTTCGTGTTAGTGCTCCCAAGCATCGTCTCTGCAAGAAACAATGGAAGAAAACGATTAGTTCTTGGAGTCGGGTTGTATGTGTCACATGATATTCTCTTCTTTTTCTGTCTTATGGGTTGGTCAATGCTGGCCTTATTGGCATTTCGACCATTCCATCCCTAATCAATGTTTTTCTTTTCAAATGCAGAATTTGGCGTGTTTTAGGGGGAAACAACTGAATAACGTACTTGACCAACATATTAATTCATTACAGGATGTACATATTGTACTTCTATAACGGAAGAGACGATCTGTTTAGTATGATTATCACGAGCTATCCTTACAAACCATCCATCTTCATGATATAATAATAATAATAATAATAATAATATCTTTATTTATTCACGGTAAAACATGTTCAATATAAAAGTCATTGTTCTTCCACATGTCCGTGGCATATACACATTAAAGTAACAGAATTATAAATTAGTACGTACAATTATTAAAACATTATTAAAACAATAGTCAGTATATTACAAAATTATGAAAGCATAAGAACATATAATATTTTTAAAATTTTTAAAACCCAGTAAAACTCATTTCAATATGACATCAAAATCTAAGAAAATAGGCAAGGAGATAAATATAATCACCAGAATAAAATAAAAGTTGTAGACCTTATATTGCAACATATATATCTGAATACCACTTACACATTCACCAAGTTCACACTCGCGCTACAAACGCCTATACACACCCCAAGTACACCCCAACTCCAGCACACCCATAAATACCACACACCCACATAACCACACACCCCTTGCACCCACATCTTACTCCCATAGCGCACCTTCATCCTAAATCCACAAGCATGCATCCATAACACAATGACACGGTTTTAAAATATAAAATAGGTTATAAGCTATATTATAATGTACAAAAATATTAATTAAAAGAAGAGCACCAGCAATATAGGAAAATTAAACCACATTGACAAAAGTCTACATCAAATTCAGAATTAAGGCGATTTTACAAATTGCACTAAACTAATACACATTTAAGGAACATCATATTGTACAGGAGCAAGAAGTCAAGATTGAATTTCTATGACACATAAATAAAAAACATTCATATAATACTATCAACATGGTTGAAGCAGTATTTAAAATGTTTAACATTACGGGCAGCTTTTAGATGGTCATCTAGCGCATTCAAGACACAGCACCCCGGTAACTTAGACTTTCTTCTTAAAATTTGTGTTAGGTTTAGGAATGCTTAGCGCCCGATAGCCACGAAGGTTATATCTCTCATTATTTCTCAGATTAAAACGATCACTTAGATAGGGTGCCGTGTCGTTATTCATAATTTTGAACATTGTAACAACATCATGATAATCACACCTTTGCTTAATACAATCCCAACCTAGAACTGACAGTGCGTTTGAACTAGAATCGGACCATTTAGCGCCAGTGATAATTTTGGCAGCTCTATTCTGGAGTTTTTGAACAATATCCATATCATTAACATTACAAGTAGACCATATTACATCACAGTAGTCTATGTGAGGTGCAATAACACTTTTAAAAATGAGAGACATTGTTTCTGATGGTAATACATTCTTACATTTTCTGAGCATGTATAGACCTGAAAGAACTTTCTTCCTGATGTTGTTTACCTGATCATGCCAGGTCATACTATCATCTACAATGACACCAAGATGTTTACAGTTGTGTACCTGACGAAGTTTAACACCATTTATGTTGACATTGATGTCGTGGTCTTTGACTACAGCAAGACGTTGTCTTGACCCCATTAACATGAATTCTGTTTTCGACACATTCAAACTTAATTTATTACATGCAAGCCAATCACTGACATTTACTAAGTCTTTATTAATAATGTCAACTAAGTCATCAATATTGTTACTAACAGCATACAATGCAGTGTCGTCAGCGTACATACTAACATTAACATGTGAAGTACAAAGAGGTAGATCATTGATATACATAATGAACAACATTGGTCCCAAAATGGAACCTTGAGGTATGCCACAAACACTATTTGCTGGCTCAGACATATTACCATTAATTACAGTGTTATGACCTCTTCCAGTCAGATAACTATTAAACCAATTTATGCTTGTCTCGTGAACATTAAAAGCTTTCAACTTCTGGAGTAATATTCCATGATTAACCGTATCGAAAGCCTTTTTTAAATCAATCATGACAAGGCCAACATATTTACCTTTGTCAATGGCTTCATACAAGTCCTCAGTAATATTAATTAAGGCAGATAGAGTGGAGTGCTGGGGTCTAAAACCAGACTGCTTATCATAAATCATACCATTAGTATTAAGGAAAGGGTATATTTGATCAAACACCGCTCTCTCAATAACCTTGGAAATTACAGGCAAAATGGAGATGGGTCTGTAATTACCTGGATCCGTAGCGTCACCACCTTTGTAAATAGGACAAATCCGGGCATTTTTCCAGGCATCAGGAAAAATCCCGCTTTCCAAAGATAAATTGATCAAATAGGCAACGGGTTCAACGATTGATGCAGCCGCCATTTTGATGAGTTTAGAAGGAAGATCATCTGTGCCTGTAGCTTTTCCCTCCGGCAACGATCGTAACTTGCTGAGGACATATTGATGACTAACAGGCTGGAACATAAAACTCTCACTTGAGTGGGGCATCCTTTCATTGACCAGTTGCCCATCTGCACAGGCGTTTGGAATCTTAGCAGCAAGATCAGGACCTATATTGGCAAAGAATGTATTCATAATATTTGCAATATCTTTTGGTTCTGTTTCATTACCATTTTCTCCTTTAATACAAGTAATACTGGTACCCTTACTTTTACCAGGAATAATCTGTCTAATTGTATTCCACACTTGCTTAGTGTTGTTACTATTTGTTTGAATACTATTAGCAACATATGATTTTTTACTATGCTTGATTTCATAGTTAACCCTATTTTTCATTGATCTGAAGTCAGACCAATCTTTACTTAGTCCAGTCTTAATAGCTTTCTTTTTCAGACAATCGCGCTCACGCATTAGCTTAATGATATCATCGGTGAGCCATGGTGCTTTCTTGTCTCTTACACGTTTCTTTGTAATAGGTGCATGATGGTTACAAACATTTGCAAAAATTGATTGGAAATTATCAACAGCAACATTAATATCATTACAATGTATTACTGGTGTCCAGTCAACATTATTCAAATCCGTGACAAAATCAGTAACATCTAGATGCTTATAGTTACGATTTGATTGATACTTGTGCCCATTGTTACTAACCTTAGTGTTCTTCCCTATATTTACAAACACCAAAGAGTGATCACTAATACCAGTGTGGATTACTCCACTATCATTAACCTTGTTTACATCAGGTACATAGATGTGATCAATTAAAGTAGATGACTTTTCAGTAACACGAGTGGGCTCTGTAATTACTTGATGGAGATGATAGCTAGTTTCGACGTTACGTAATCTGTTGGTGTAACAACTTGGGATTCGGGCAATTACATCGCAATTCATATCACCAATCATTACAATTTCTTTACCTTCAAGTTCACAACTTTGAATTACTCTTTCAATATGATCAAATAACTCCATTTTGGTATCTGGAGGCCTGTACCACACAATGACAAGAAACGGTTTAGTGCTAGTTTGTTTTATTTCTAACACTATAATTTCGAGCTCCTTTGGCATAAGATCATTACGAATTATGTGTGTGAAATTTGGAGTCTGCTTAACAAATGCCGCAACACCACCGCCACCACGGTAGCGATCATTACGATAAAGGGTATAATTAGGGATACCTACATCATGATCGGGGATATAATAATCCAACCTTGTTTCAGCAAGTCCCATAATATCATATGAGTTACCATACATAATTGACTGAAACTCATCAAAGTGTCCTGGAAGGGTGGATATGTTAAGATGAGCAATACATATACCCTTTTTCTTAGACATATTTGTATTTTTCACATTATTGTTAGGAATATTCATGTTACTATTACCTGAAACATAGTTCACATTAACATTATCTTCATCGTTTTCATTTGAAAGGTGAAGAGAATTTACATTGGCATTGATATTATCATCATAACCATTCGTAACATTTTGTGTGTCATTATCAGAAATTATCTTGTTGGCACACTTATCGTGGCCTACTTTTCAAACCTTATTTTGACAATAACGTTCCTTGTGTCCCAGGCGGTCACATGCGTGGCATCGTACACGTTTGTTGAATCTACACGTGTTTTGGTTATGGTTTTGAGGCCACGGGTAAAACAAGCCGTATAACTTGACGCATCACGACGCTGCGAATGAGTGCCGGTGTGTCGTGAATCCCGATTCGCATCATGTCTTCCACGCGTATGTGAGTTGTGCGTTGGCGAGTAATGTTTATTTCTATGAGAAATAGAAATGTTTATTTCTATGATCTTGTTTTAGCGATGGGTTGTTGTGCTTTGCTCCAGTACATTCATGCATTAATCATTCTATACTTTCAGATTTTTTTTATTCTTTCAAAATAGTGAGTGTCACAACTGCAGTAATGATTTATGATTTAGATCAGCACTAATGTTGAAAACTATATCAGCCGTGCTATAATAATAAACTGAGCTCAAAAAGAAACTTATAATTTTTCACAAGGTCATATCTTGAAATCCTGTCCATCAAATTGAACCATAAGTACACACAGGTTTACTTCAATTCTCTACTCTTAAACACATGTTAGTAACCAAGCGTTTATCCAACTAACACAACAGCAAAATGCACTGACATGGAACAGCTTCCTGGACCACATTCACAGCCCAGCCCTGTTTCATGAAAAAAGTGTATGAAAAGCAGAAAGCAGCACAGTTTTATCATCTGTGCAAGGATCTTGTGTGCATTCTCACAGATTTTTTTGTGCTGGGTTCCAAATGTTGGGCTGTGAAAGTGGAGGAAGTCCAGGAAGCTGTCCCATGACAGTGCATTTTGCTGTTGTGTCAGTTGGACAACTGCTTGGTTACTGACATGTGTTTTGAGTAGAGTATTAAAGTAATCCTGTGTGTAATTTTGGTTCATTTTGATTGACACTATTTTAAGATATGACCTTGTGATTCACAAGTTGTAAAAAATTATAAGTTTCTTTTTGAGCTCAGTTTAGAATAAAATAACATACCGTATATTATTTACTCCCTTCTCTGTTCGTTTCTGGATACCCTTCTATATCTTTGGCGTGCGTAACCATGGTTGATGCAAAAGTTTAATGATTCGCCTGCTCTGCAAAAGTGCTTTATAGGTCGCATTGTTCATGTTTGTGTTTAAATAACGTGTTATAGTTTCACACAAAGGTAAACGGTAAAAGATTATATTACTATTACCGTAAAATCTGCTTAGCCCATCACCATGATCACAACCTCTTACTCTTTTTGACTCATCTCACTCTCTTCTCTCTCCCCCTCTCCGAGAAGCATCTCAATCGGGCTCAATATAATATCTCTCATCCCATTTTCTATCCTCTCTCTGCGCTCTATCTCTTTCCTCTCTATTAAAAAAATATGTGCCACTGTTAACTAACACGATTTAAAGTACGGTGAAACATGGGATATCTAAGTTAATCGACTGTGCCGCGTGATATGTGGAACATGCTTAGTTGCCAGGCATGGAGTTGTATATACAAGCTGACGGCAAGTAAATATTTTAGGACATTTTTGCCAAAATATTATTATTATAAATTATTCTGGTGAACTTTAATAACCCAAAGAAAACAGTGAAAGTTAATCTGTAAGGCAAAATGAACCCAGGATCCGGAGACTTTACAGGAGACTTTACAAAGTATACGGTCATGTTAAATGTTAGATGAAACGAAAAATTTATATAATTATATGATAACACCATATTATACAAAACATGCTGCTATATATTCATAGAGAATACTTTCATTTCGTAGATATCGCTATTTCACAGAATGTATGAATAATCATGTTAATCTTGATCACAATACTGCTATATTGATATCAAGAGCATAATTTTACATTGATATTCGTATACAAAATATAGCTCTGCTGTATCAAAATGATTGATTCCATCAGCTTCCATTGATGAACAAGATTGCCATATCAAAATCAAAATGCAACGTTGGAGCTACCTTATTAATAGACGAATTGTATTAAAGGTCATAAAACTATAAAATCAAGAGGATCAATATTGTATATTGAAGAAGCAGTTTTGTTAATAAACACCAAAAAAAACAAATGGGTACCAATCATTTTGATACAGCCTGTATTATGTTCCTAGTACTTTGATACCGATAAGATGATATACTTAGCTGGATTTCCATTTATATTACCCATGTCATATCATCCTTATTCATGTTTGGGACTTTTAAGGATACATATTTAAGTCAAAAATATATACGAAAATTAGGTTGTTGGGCTTATGATTTTCTCAAGATACAAACTAAGTTTTCTTTTTCTTTTTAAAATTAAAAAAAACTGTTTTAGCAGTTTGAGCTTATACCTCCACATCTACCCCAAAATACCCTTCCAAGCACAGAAAACACACTAAATAAAAATCGGGAAGGTTTTAAAATCATTTTAAATTATATATATCCACAAATACTCTGAAAAATACAAAGTTTGCCCAAAGCTAATCTGAGTAATTTTCTTCACTTTCCCGTGAAATTGTATATAATTTGTGTGGGGCGAATGTAAGTAAAGTCAAATTTGCTTGAACAGTTTATTTATTATTTATTTATTTATTTATTTATTTATTTATTTATTTATTTATTTATTTATTTATTTATTTATTTATTTATTTATTTATTTATTTATTTATTTATTTATTTATTTATTTATTTATTTATTTATTTATTTATTTATTTATTTCACCAGGAAGCAGAAGAAGCTGATAGAAGCCGGCCTTAAAATTTGAAAGAAATAATTAAAGGTGTCGCTTAAACATCAAGGGCTTTGTTCCAAGTTCAAATGCACAGTAATTACTGACCTTGCTACCTATACAACAGGTATATCAAAGTGGTTCTATCTGGCCAATCCTCAAATAGTGCATCCAGCAATGCTTCTGTACAACAGGGCTTAATCATGGGAACGCTGCTGTTCACTCTTTTTATTGATAACAAGAAAGATGAATGCAAGAACAAACCGCATTTGTATAGAGATGACCCCACCCTATTCTGTGGAGATCAGATCAAGAGGCTGATGATGACAGCATGGCAGCAAGCCTACAGCGGGATCTGGAAAGAATGAGGATCTGGGCAGGCTAGTGAAAAGTGACCTTCGAGCCCTCCAAAAGGAATCCAACTAGGTCAGTCAAACCTCAATTTTGGTAACATCAAACTGGTAGAGAAGGGTGAGCTGGTAATCCGAGGTGTCACTATTGATAAGAAACTCTTTTGGGCTAGGCACATTTCCAACACAGCAGCTAGAGCTGGACAGAAGCATATATGCTTTTCAAGATGCATACCAGCTTGTGCCAACCAGATTTGAAGGCATTGCTTTCCAAGCCTTACATGATCAGACGAACCACTTGCACTAGTCTCCCTGAGACAAGTCATGCACTCACCACGTTTTTTGGATGGCATGTAGAACTGTATTAATTTTTAAGCAAAGCTGAACACTGATAGCGCTATTTATCTTAAATCTTGTTTGTATCTTTACAAGGGGTACACACTTGTATTGTGACATTAAAACATCATATAAATGAGTAACATATAGCAAGGAAACTGTCAAACTTATCATGAAATGAAAGGAATGACGGCTTTGGGCTAAGTTAAATTTTAAATATATTTAAATAGCGCCCTCAATTTGCACCCACACAAAATATACAGTTTATAGAATAAAAATTACCACAAAAGGGTAGAAAAAGATGAAAAATTTGATAAAGAAAAGAAAATCTATGTTAAAACAGTAAATATACATACGTGCTTATTAGTGTGATAGCTGTTAGTATTGAAAGGGTCTAGAATTGAAAATTATAAATATTTTGTTATAAACATTATTAAATGGTCACATCAAACAACTCTGTCACCGAGCCAATCTCAAGAAACTTCCCATGTTTGGAATGGACTCCCAGACTGTGTATGTAGTTAGTTGGAGATATCACTGATCATTGAACTCAGTCCTTCAAGAACCGTGTACATCAACATCTTTTGTGATTATGATTTAGCAGAGGGTTCTTGTTACTCTCGTAAACTGCTGTGAACCACTAATTGGCCCATAAGAATTACTAATAATATAATGCTTTGTTGCCTATATCTGTGCTTTACATTGTCATTCCTTGCGGGTTCTTGCATTTTTATAAATAAAAATAGAATAAATAAATAAATAAATAAATAATAAATAAATAAATAAATAAATAAATAAATAAATAAATAAATAAATAAATAAATAAATAAATAATAATAACACTAATAATAATAATAATAATAATAATAATAATAATAATAATAATAATAACAATAACAATAACAATAACAATAACAATAATAATAATAATAATAATAATAATAACAATAACAATAACAATAATAATAATAATAATAATAATAATAATAATAATAATAATAATAATAATAATAATAATAATATAAACCATCAAAGGAGTAAAATGAAATACAATACACGACATGCATTTCCTATCCAGAAACTATGGCATTCGTAAGCAATTAACATAATGCGGGCAGCATGACCACTACGACGACAAAAGCAGCAACAACAAAAACAACATCAACAACTACCACAAGTTCATGGAAGCTAAATACTCAGTAATTGAACAAATTCTATTAATCGACGATAGAAAGATTAAAAAATTAACACAGATTGATGTACAATTATTGCATTTTTGGTTTTCATATTATAATGCATCTGAAGTCTTCGTTATAAAAGATTGAATAATTATTAAATAAGTATATTAAAATATAAAATTGCGTAGCCTACAAACACTAGTGACAAAAGCATTAAAACAGCTGCACAAATAAAATTAAGTATGTGATATGAAGGCTTACATTAACGTGATAAAATGTAGGTTCCATTTACTTAACTGAAGGTAATGTACATGGTGATGAAAGGAGAGGGAGAGAAAGACGATTTGAATGATGTTATTTCTCACAATACTTTAAGTATTATTACTAATAACAATATTTTCTTGAGATTATTTTTACTATGCCACTGTGAATACATTCTCGTAGGAATTTCGTAACCAATATTAATCAAAACTTTTTAATCAAGTGAAAGAGACACCACAATAAATGTTATTGGTTAATTTAGGTATATAATGAATACCGTATCAACTAAGTGAAGGAACGAGAGAAGTACACCTCGGGGAAAAGTAACTTCAGTAATGTATGCCGATTGACTGATGTGTTTATTGCACTCAATCTAACATCAAAATTTATTTCTAGAGACAATTTCGTCCTCCTTGTGACTTTTAGTCTCACTACATGGTTATAAAAACGGTACCAGTGTAGATTTAATAACAAAATGACATGAATGAGGTCAATCTAAGAATCTTAGAACCAATCTTTAATGTATTATGTACTATTTTTCAAATATTGTAATGGAGCAGATAGCGTATTTTGAACAAAAGGTTTGCGAAAAATTAATGTTATTTATATTATTGGATCTTTCTTGTTAACTGATAAGAGTAAAGATGAAGCTGTAGTTATAGATTATAAGCTATATAGTATTTGACTTCAAATTGGCAGAACCATTGTTTTTTAGTCATATGGGCTAATCGCGGTAATTAAAAAATAATTTCGAAATCAGACAAAAGATTTCATAGACTAGGCCCTACTGGCAAAAACAAAACAAAACAGAACAAACAAACAAACAAACAAAACAAAACAAAACAAACCAAAAACAAAACAAAAACAAAAACAAAAACAAAACAAAACAAAACAAAACAAAACAAAAACCCAAGAGTACATCAGCATCATGGTTAGAATTCACAATAAGTCATTAATTTAAATGGGTCACCCTTTGTTGAGATTTTGTATAATACACTCGGTAAATGAGTAATGATTATCGAGAACTAACGGAATCGTGAGTGCATTATTTGCTTACACTTCGGAGACTCGGGATATAAATTTAGCGTTGATGTTACTTAAAATAACTTGAATCTAAACTGACTAGATTAAGTCGGGACATCTGAGACTGGTGTTTGATTTTGAATGGATAGTAAGTGCCCACACAGCACCTGAATATGGCACGCCAGAGTGGACAAAACCTAAAAAAAAACTCATCGAGAAAAAAAAAACACATTGAAAAATAAAAATCTCCATCGAGAAAAAAAATCACATCGAGAAAAAAAAACACCACCGAGAAAAAAAATCACATTGAGAAAGAAAAAAAACTCCATCGAGAAAAAAACACCACATTGAGAAAGAAAAACTCCACCGAGAAAAAAAAACAACTCACTGAGCAAAAAAAACCTCCACCGAAAAAAAAAAAACTAATCGAGAATTAAAAAAGTCATTGAGAAGTAAAAAACCCGCATCGAGAAGTAGTCTCCTCCGCAGTCAGTTTATTCGAGTTGAGTCAAGTTTGGCCTCCTTCACAGTTTGTATTATGGAAGGAGCGACTAGAGACTGTGACCAAGGCATTGATGGAGGTTTATTTATTATTATTATTGTTATTATTTATGTAGTCGTATTATTAAATTCATTCATTCATTCATTCATTCATTCATTCAATCATTCATTCATTCATTCATTAATGTATTTATTTATGTATTTGTTTATTAATTTATTTGTTTATTTATTTATTTATTATTTATTTATATTTGTTTATTTATTTATTTATATTTGTTTATTTATTTATTTATATTTGTTTATTTATTTATTTATTTATTTATTTATTCGTAAATGCAACAACATTTTCGGGGGGGCATGTGTGAAAGTGATTGGGGGGCCAAAATAAACACATTTTGCACAAAATTGTCGTCAAAATTGGAAATTTTGTAATGGTGGATTTTTCGCCTTAAACGTGTTCACATGGGGTGGTTACTGGGGTCAAGACAAATATTTCCCCCTTGCTCCCCCCCCCTCCTCGTAGTGCCGCCAATGAACATAGAACCTAATTTCAACTCTAATTTTAACGTAAATTGACCAAACCATAACTTTAACCCTATTCGGAATAATGACCCTCTCGGACCCCCTCAAACCTAACTTACTCGCTCGCTCGCTCACTCGCTCACATTCAATCAAATAAGTAACAAAATGGACAAAAAACAAATTCAGAATGTGTTTTTAAAAGCACCTTTTCGTGTCTCCGCATGCTAAATCGGCAATCTGTACACACTTTGACCTGCTCTGACGTACAACTTAGAGTATAAAGCACGTGGATGACTGTACATGATCTAATCATCCCGGCTGGAAGATGCTGTGGGAAGATGTGTATTATACATCACGTTCACGCGTTATATGGCAGTTTGATGTACGGGATGCATGATTTATTCAGCTAATGTTTGAAGTAGATCGTCATTCGCATTATTGTCGTGGCATAATATATTGTAATTGTATACGTCAGTTTGGATGAATTTGGTTCAAACGGCTTATAAAGTTTGATTTTACACGGAAGGGGGGACTGTGCAAATAAATATTTAATTATGAGCATGAAAAATGGGGGGGTGGATTTAGCCAAGCCGAAAGGGGGAACAAATAATATTCGTAAAAATAATAAGTATGTAAATAAACAAACAAATAAATAAATGGTTTATGTAAATAAATAATTTCAATTAATTTTACACAGGGAGTACAAGTAGTTATGAGCTCTGGGGAAAGTAAAAAAAAGGGGGGGGGGGGAGGTTTGGGGCAGCTGAAGGGGGAACATATAATATTTAAAAAATAAGAAGTTAGTAAATAAATAAATAAATAAATAAATAAATAAATAAATAAATAAATAAATAAATAAATAAATAAATAAATAAATAAATAAATAAAAATTAGTTATGTGTGTAGGGGGGCTGTGCAATAATTATGAGTCCGGGAGTAACATTTGCCTGACCATCAATTTCTCCCCCCCTCATATTTCACCCTCCCCATGGCTCATAATGTTTGCACAACCAATAAATAAATAAATAAATAAATAAATAAATAAATAAATAAATAAATAAATAAATAAATAAATAAATAAATAAATAAATAAATAAATAAGTCTCCTCTGCATATCATAATTATTGCACAGCCTCTATCTAAAATAAATAAATGAATAAATATAAATAAATAAATTAGTCTCATCCGCAGCCAGGTTTTTTTTTTTTTGGGGGGTCCGGCTACGGAAGAGACTATTTCTCGATGCGTTTTTTTTATGCTCGGTGAGGATTTTTTTAATTCTCGCTTGGTTTTTTTTTTCTCCTCGTTGTATTTTTTTTTTCTCCCTCGATGTATTTTTTTTTCTCAATGGTTTTTTTTTAGGTTTTGTCCACTATGGCACGCCAAAGAGGACAAAATCCTACTTGTTCTCGATGAGGGTTTTTTTTGCGATGATGTTTTTTATTCTTGAGTTTTTTTTCTTTCTCAATGTCTTTTTTTTTTCTCGATGGAGTTTTTCTTTCTCAGTGTGCTTTTTTTTCTCTGTGGTGTTTTTTTCTTTCTCGATGTGATTTTTTTTTTCTCGGTGGTGGTTTTTTTTTTTCTCGATGTTTTTTATAGGTTTTGTCCACTCTGGCGTGCCATACCTGAACACCGTCGATTCTCACTCTCCTTCAGTGTCTCGCAACCTCGTCGCCGATAAAAAACAATGGAAGAATGGAACGATTAATTCTTGGAGCCGAACTGTATGTGCCTGATCTGATAGTGTCTTCTTTTTCTGTCTTATAAATGGGGTGGTCAATGCTTACCTTATTGGCCTTTCGACTATTCCCTCCCTGATCGTTTAATCTTTCTAGGTAGGAATGCATTAATAAGTATTTGTCTGTTTTTTCATTATGGAGATAAGATTTAATTTAATTTTGAATTTGATCATTTTCTTTCTTTCATATTTCTCTTTCTTTCATGAAGGAACATAAATTAGCTTACTGTTTCATGTTTTGTCAGTAGTTATAGATCGATGCTTTGAAGGCGTAAAAAGAACTTTTAATAATTACCAATGCTTAACCACACACATATGTATACGCTGATAGGCATAAACTATAAATCTACAGCCTGTCTCAAAAATACCTTTGTGACCCGATGCTTACATCAACGTCAAGGGCGTAGTCTTAGCTCTTAAATGTCATTTGTTCTCTTCAATTTGCTTGTTTTAATCTCGAGATATGTTGAGTTAACTACGAAAGGGTAAAATCACAATTGTGCCACTTTTACTAGGGAAGAGGGCTGTACACAGGGAGGTAAATAAGGATAATTTTACTGGGTGGGCAATTTAATTTATTTTTGCCCTTAAATCAGTAAAAATAATTTACTGGGTGGGCATCCAGGCTTCTGGATTTTCGGAAATGAGACCTGTTTTTCGAAGAAATCAATCGGACTTTTACCCTTAAATGGACATTTGATAGTTCTTTTCGCCAGCCCATCGGGCTGGTACCTGTTTCTGGGATGGGGTCAGTTTGCTCAAGAGATTAATTTTTATTGGTATTGGAATGACTTTTTGTTAAAACTTTTTGTGGTTGAATTTTTTTAAATATTTTAATTCGATGTGTAAGGAAAAGTAAGTATGTTTTGCCGTTTCAACGAATGAAAACGAGTGAGTATTACCAAAGTTATGTTTGAATTAATATGACTTTAAAAGTTTTAGGTATAGGCCTAAAATGTAACAATAATAGTTAATATACAGCATCATATGGTCAGCAGAAGAAAAGTATGTCATTTCAGTGTCTTTGACCCGGGGTCCTTGACCACTGAACAGCGTGATATCATGTTGATAACAGATCTAAGAATCAAAATCTTCATCATATGGACCATATTGATGTCAAAGTAATTATCTATCCTATCCTGTGTCGTTTTATGGATAAAAATGACTCAAAATGCTATTGATGAAATAGTTGCTATCATGAACATCAGTTTTGCCTTTTCAACGGGAAAAATCCGATGCAAAATAAAGTTTTTAGGGCCTAGCTAGCTATAATATGGGCATAATTTATGCATGTAGGCCTATAGTATTGAACAATGTACCCATTTGACATGCACTTATAGATAAATAAATTGTCTTACTTTATTAATTTAATAACTTCTATGTTATAAATAAAATGACACATAACGTAAGTGAAGCTACTTTCTATCTTTTTTATTTGATTCATAAACTTACAGTCAAAACACACAAGAGTAAAGATTGCAGTGAGTAATCAGTCCTTTATAAATGTTCTTGCCACCATCTATCATATAGTAAACTATACATTGCGAATTAATATCAAATTATTTTAAAATAAAAAAATGTACATGTAAGGTGAGTTTATATTATGTTATATGGCGAATTTAAGGAGTATTTCGTGATCCTAGCATCCTCTTTTTATGACATTTTTCAGTAGATATCCACAAAAAAAAAGCTTATTCTAAAAAATTTCAGTTGATTCCGATTTTGCCTTTACGAGTTATGCATGGTTATGTGTACACAATGTGTTGCAATTTTGTTCTGGTAGGCCTATACCAGAACGAAATTCAAATTTTACGATTACTTTGCTAACGAATTAATCTGCAAGAAATATTTTGTACATAAACATTATGTAGCCAGAGGTTTCCAGTGATATAAAAATCTCAACTTTTTTGAGAAAAGTTAGGGGATGATGCTGTGGATCACGGAATGCCCTTTTAACTAAAACCTGCAGTCAGTGCAGTGTAGTATTTGTGACGTGGTATATCGAAAGCAGACACTTTTGGGCAGGATCGTAAATGGAGAAATAGCCAAAAATCTACCCGGGGTGATTTTTTCACGATTCGGGTTTATGATGTTATTAATGTTTAAAATATTGTCTGATCGTTTCAGACCGGAATATAACGGGCATGTTGTATTTTTGAGACATTTTTCAAGGTAATTCCTACTCTCAACATTGTCAATAATATTTTTAAAGGCAACTTATCTATTATTAATACTAAAGGCCCATTCAGTGATTTGCTCATCCGGACGATCGTAAAAATCATCAAAATTTTGGTACCGTACCTTTGTTATTACATAGATGTGCTAAGTCTGCGAATGGTTCAGCCAAAAGCCGTGTAGGCCTATTTAAGACAAAATAAGACATTTTACACGAATCTGTATTTTTAGATACTGACAGTATCTAAAATTATCTGCAAGTATTTGAATGGCGGGGCTTGAACTTCGTCAGTACTGCTGTTTTCTTCATTTTTTGCCAAATTTGGCATTTCAAAAATACCAAATGACAATTTGAATGACTTAGGCCTATCCTTCTCTTTTAAGCAATTTATAAACAATTTTAATTTTTTTACTCTTGCACTGGGATCACTGAATGGGTCTTTAAGAAATGTGGCGTATCATGTCAAAAACAGACATCTTTTGGACAGCTTATAGATTTGAAGGCTTTCACATAAAGAGCTATTTTGCTCCACAACGCCGTTTTCCCCAATAAAATCGGACATTCCTAAGCGAAGAAATTGAGTTCGTAAGTTATGGTATTAAAAAATTGGAAATTGAAATATCGTGGGTAAAAAGCTGAAAAGACAAATAAAACCAGAACAGAACAATTTAGAGAACAATAATGAATTAATAATAATGAACAATAATGAATTTAAGAGTTGACAGGAGATTAGGAGTTAATGTTTCTAACAATAGTAACCGAAATGTTATTTGAAACCAACCCTCTTTCATCCCAACGATTGGAGATAGGAGGCGCCCCACTGGATGGCAGCACTCCACATCAGCTCTTAAATACTTGTTTAATTATGTAGTTTTTACTGATGTTTCAAATTTGTGGTGTTTACTAGTGGTGAAACTAAACATCAGGACTCTACTAGACACTTTTTGTGACATCTAATGGATTATTTTAGAATTCTGACGAAGAAATACTTTTCTGGATATTACTACTGTGAGTTACATCAGTTTATGTATTTTACTCAACACACAGAAACCATATTCATCCATCAGTGACTTTGGTTCCTGGTTGATTTTCACACCTCGTCATACCTTGTTGCACAAAGTCCCATCATTTTAATTTGATCACTTTGTTGCATAAGAACCTGTCATCTTTGATCACCTTGTTGAATAAGGTTTCATCATCTTGTTTTTTGTGTGAAGATAAACTGACATTTGAACAATGGTATTATATCATGTCTTGCTGGTCATCTTATTGGCCATCAATTAATGGACCAAATTGCCAATGTCCTCTATATACTAGCTTAGAGTGGAATTCTGTAGGCCTACATGTTCAACATGGAAATCAACAACTGCAGACACTTAAGGTTGGTCTGAACCCTGGAATTATGGAAACTTTCGGGCCTCATAACTTCTAAATTGTTTGTCTAAAGTATATAAAAGTATACATATTTAGAATGGCAAAGACTGGATAAGTTCATCTGTGAGGTCAAATTTGGGCCAAAATGGCACTTTTGGCCCAAAATCTCATAAATAATGGTTTTTGGCCTACTTCTTTTTGTGCACTGTAACAAAAAAATTTTGGAGCCAAAATTTAATTTTTATTAATTTTTTAAAACTAGATCAAAATGTCTAGGACCCGTTTTTCATTTTTTGAATTTTGACCAATTTCACCAAAAATATTTGGAAATTTGTGCCAAAATCGGGCTTTTTTATGATTTTTTGAAAAATCAACATTTTTGACCATTTTTGGCGCAAATTTCTCAAAGTTAGTCGAAATTCAAAAAATGAAAAAACGGGTCCTAGATATTTTGATCTAGTTTTTAAAATTAATATAAAAAATGTTGGCCCAAGAATTTTTTGTTATGGTGCACAAAAGAAGTGGGCCAAAACCATTATTTTTGGGATTTTGGGCCAAAAGTGCCATTTTGGCCCAAATTTGACCTCACAGATGAACTTATCAAGTCTTTGCCATTCTAAATATGTATACTTTTATATACTTTAGACCAACAATTTAGAAGTTATGAGGCCCGAAAGATTCCATAATTCCAGGGTTCAGACCAGCCTTAAGTATCTTGGTGCCCGCATTCCTTACAGCAGTAACACATCTGCGTCTTTTCAACTTGACATCCTGATATTCGGTGACATTAACCCAAACCCAGGCCCAAACCAGACTGATCATGATCAGTATGAGCAAATCAAACCCAAACTTGTTTACAGTCCTGGACAGCTGATTGCACTGAACACCTACAACAACTCAACCAAGCAATCATTACCCCGGTTACCCACAGAGGTTTGGAGAACAATTACTTCCCTTGGAATCAATAACTCATTCCATTCAAAACCACGTGGAAAAAGAGGTGGCCGACAAAAACCATGGCTGATCTCAAACAATTCCACCCACCTAGATGATTCAGTTCACAGTATACCTGTTCATATCTCATCTGAAAGGAAAACAGAACTGCACATAAAGCCTGTTCACACTGATAGGCCCAACCGTACCCTCATAACACCATATATAAATCGTGAACCGTTAATGAACATGAGACTCTGGAATCCGAGATCAATCCGAAATAAAACAACTACATGTAATGACTATATTAGTGAACACGATGTAGATGCTATCTTCTTAGTTGAAACATGGTTAGCAACCAATGACCCAGTTGTCATTGGCGAATTGAAGCCAAATGGGTATACCTTCTTGAACATCCCACGTGGTACCAGTAATCATGGTGGTATTGGTTTTCTTAGTAAGGCTCAACTTGCGTTTCGTTTACACCCGCTTAATGCTAAGACAGTTACCTTTGAACATGCAAGTATCTTAGATCCAAACAATGGTGTTCACTACATTATCATATACCGTCCCCACCCAACCAAAGCAAATGGTTTTACTCTTAATCGGTTCATGGAGGAGTTTGAGGATTTCCTCCAGGAGGTCTCTTTGTTGACAGGAAAACTTATCATGTTGGGGGATTTTAATTTCCACATGAAAGAGCCTCACAGATCCGAGGTTGTTCGTTTTCAAGCAATTTTATCCTATTTTGGTCTCAACCAACATGTTACCCAGGCCACTCACATATCCGGTAACACTCTTGATTTGTTACTCACTCCTGAGAAGGAAGATTTGGTCAGACTCTGTGATGCTGGCACTGCCTATGGCTCTGATCATTACATGGTAAGATTTGTCCTGCAACAAAGTAAACCACCACCTTTAAGGGTCACTAGTACATTAAGGGATTTCAGAAAGGTGGATCCAGTGGCTTTAAAAACTGATCTTAATTGCGAACTAAATAACAGTCTGAAACCGAAACCTAGTAATGTGAATGATCTTTTGGATCACCTTGAGAAAGCTGCTATTAGAGTCCTTGATAAACATGCTCCTGCAACCACAAGATCTCGTCGTGTATGCTCTCGCCCTCCGTGGTATAATGACGATCTCAGAGAAGAAAAGCGTAAACAACGTAGACTTGAAAGGAAGTGGAGGAAAAGTGGCTCTTCATCTGATAAGGAATCCTATTGGGAGCAGCATCTTTGTTACAATAAAATGTTACAGGACTCTAAAAAGACACATTTCAACGATGCTCTTTACACTCTTATTTCGCCAATTAAAAAAGTCTTAAACAATCTTAATCAATCTTAAACTCGTGTTAGTTACGTGGTCCTCTCGTCGAAATATTGGTTAAGGGCCCTTAATTTTCTTGTTGTTTAAGGCTCAAATCAATAGTTGGTTACAACTTTTAACCAATAAATGCATATAGCACTTTAACCAGCTTCAAGTTTAAGTGCTTAACCAACTAGGTTGTTTAAGGTCTTTTAATCAATATTTGCTTAATAACTCTAAACAGATAATGATTTATATGTTCTATTTTATCTAAGGATTGTTTAAGAAATACAACTGCTTAATCAATGGTTGTATTGGATTTAATTATGATTGGGACTTTCTTTCTTTCTTTTTAAAAATTTTTATACTGAAACATAATTCATGATAGATTTGAAGTCATCAGATCTTGGTCAACTGTGAGATTCGTTCAAAAATACAATTTTATGCATAAAGTGTTGGGTTTTTTTATCAGTTCAACCCGCTATGTATCCGGGCAATGTATCCGAGTAAAAATTTCACACACTCGATACGGTATCCAGCATACCGATACTTCAATGCATCTCGTCTACATTGTAGCTATTGTGCGTATGCCCAAAACTGAACATCGCGGCACACACATTGGTGATATACATGTACCGTGCACGTAGAACAGTACAGTACAGTATCGCTAGAATGTCAATCCCAATGACGTTGTTAAATCTAGCAAATGAACGCATCAATATCCACCCTTTATGTCTCAACGATGTCTATGCATAACTTATCAAACGCATCTCGAGTTTGGTGCAACCTGATTGACTCAAACCTACCTATTTGAACGAAGTTTCAGGACACCATAAGCAGCACGACCAGCATTCACTCGTGGCCGCCATTTGCTTTTGTCATTTTAAACAATAATTGGTTAAAATTCCGTGGCGCGAGATGTATCGTTAAACAGGTAAAGTACAATTCCACTAAACATTACACAGTTTAACGCCTTTTAACGCAACAAAAAATAACCACCTTTATACGCTCGAGTTTAACAGTCTTTTAACATACGTTAAACTTTGCAGATTAAGCGCAAAATCACGCCTTTGAACATTAATTGTTTAAAAATCTTAAACTTTTCTTCTTATACTTGGCGACTGTTAACTGCCTGAACAAGAGTGTATAATGCTAGCCCAAAAGATACTTTCAGGGTCATTGGTATTTTACTAAACCAAAATGAGAAAAGTCTGCCATCATTGTACACACCTGATGTGCTAAGCAACAAGTTTGCTGAATTCTTTAATGAAAAAGTTGAAAAAATTAGAATTAGTATCAAGTGTAGTGTTAAGGATAGTAGTGTTAAGGATAGTAGTGTTAAGGATAGTAGTGTTAAGGATAGTAGTAGTAATGTAATTGATATTCCTGTAGGTAATGACTCGGTGTCCTCACTACATAGTGATATTGTTATTCAAAATCATCTTGATCATTTCAGAGAATTGACTGAAGATGATGTTCGTTCTATTATTATGAAATGTGCCAACAAAACATGTAGTCTTGACAGCCTTCCCACCTGGCTGCTAAAGGAGAATATTGATATTGTTCTTCCATGTGTAACTGACATTATTAACTCTTCTTTAACAAATGGTATTTTCCCAGGTGATCTTAAACAGGCAATTGTCACACCTATCCTCAAAAAACCCAATCTAGATTGGAACAACTTACAGAATTACAGACCAGTCTCAAACATCGCCTTTATAGGGAAGCTAATTGAGAAGGCTGCAATTATCCAGATCAATGACCATATGCGTGCTAATGAGCTTGATGAATTATGTCAGTCTGCCTACAAAGAAAAGCATTCCACTGAGACAGCACTGCTCAAGGTGACCAATGATATTGCTAGGGCCATTGATGATAACAAGGCAGTCTCCTTAATTATGCTTGATCTCTCTGCTGCCTTTGATACCATTGACCATGACATTTTATTCTCTCGTTTAGAGCTTGGCTTTGGTATCAAAGGCACAGTCCTACAGTGGTTCAAGTCTTACATAAGTGGTCGTCAGTTTAGAGTATCTGTTGGAGGGTGATGTCTGATAGGCATGTTCTTGAGTGTGGCGTACCTCAAGGCTCTATTATTGGGCCAAGAGTGTTTACAAAATATTCTCAGTATATTGCCAACATAATCCGTCGTCATGGTTTACATTTTCACATATATGCCGATGATGTTCAAATCTATATGTTTTTCAATCCCAAGATTCCTGGTGATTCAGCATGTGCCATCTTCAAGCTATCCATGTGTGTTGAGGAAGTTCGTGATTGGATGCTTTGTAATATGCTCAAGTTAAATGACTCCAAAACTGAGTTTTTCATTGCTGCCCCTCCACACAATATGCCCAGTCTCTCCAACATCAATATAAAGATTGGTGATGCTGAAGTAATTCCATCTGCTACCATCAGGAATCTGGGAGTTGTTTTTGATGCTACGATGAACATGTCTAACCATATAACATCTATTTGTAAAACAGTTAACTTTCTCTTGTGGAACTTGTCCAGAATTCGTAGGTTTGTCACCGAAGATGCATCCAGTAATGCCATGCGGGCACTAGTGTTATCCAAGATAGATTATGCCAACGCCCTTCTGTCTGGATGTAGAAGCAAAGACGTTGCTCGCTTACAAAGACTACAAAACCGTGCTGCCCGCATTATCTTCCAAGTTCCACGCCGTCACTCATCTTCACCTCTTTTAAATTCATTACACTGGCTTCCAATAGACAAGAGAATTTGCTTCAAAGTGCTACTTTACATTTACAAGACATTGAACGATCTGGCACCACCCTACCTCTCTGATTGTCTGACCATCCGTGTTCCAACTAGGGAAGGTCTTCGTTCTAATCAAGATCTTACGCGCCTTATAATTCCTAAGACAAACAGACTGATAGGCGATGGATCGTTCAGTGTCTTTGGACCCAGAATCTGGAACAATCTTCCTTCATCCATTAGGTCATCTCCCACAGTTACTACTTTCAAACGTAGCCTGAAAACCCATCTTTTTAACCATTGCTAATTTTATGTTGTTTCTTTTGCATATTTTTGTTTACTTGTAGTCTTTAGTAGTAGGGTAAGTTTTTCTGTAAAGTGCAATGATCATTTCTTTGAAATTGCGCTATATAAATGCCGTTGTATGTATGTATGTATGTATGTATGTATGTTTTCTGCAGTTTCAGTGTACATCTTCTCACCGTTGATGGTTTGGTGGACTGTCATGTATGGATGTAGTAAGCCGTGATCCTAAAAATGCCTTTCACATTGACCAAAACTAATTACAAGACCTCTTCTACATTGAGGCTGGCTTTCCCTTTTAAAGGGAATTTTTATTATCATATATTTTCATGGAAATGGACCTTCGTGGTTTTCGCCGAGTTTTGGCCTCTTTCTCATGAATTTTAACAGTTTCGAGGTGACAGGTTTCGGTTGAAACCTGTTTTTGCCTGCAAAGTGGCAAAAACTGGCAATTTAATTTGTTGACAGTTTTGCCGGTTTAAAAACCGACTGGGCAAAAGGAGAAGAAACTCATAAACAGTAAATTGCCGCTTTTAATGAATCATTAACTATATTTTTTGACTCATCAAGTCCTTAAAATAAAAAAGTTTGAACTTGATGTTCTAGTGAGCATGTTACCCAAATAATAATGTCACCCTAATAATTTGTTAATTTTAACCGTGAACAGATTGATTTTGACAGGCATTATTACTGCACAATATCATAAAACACATGTTTTTTTGTCATTTGGGAGCTCTAATATCTTAATTAACTAATGAAAACGGGCACTATGAGCATGATAGACTGGTTATTTAAGCTGGATGAGATGAAACAAAAGGCTCATAATATATAGACTGATTTTCATTATCAAGAAATAGGAGCCGTTATAAATTATGACAAAAGTTGACTGTATTGTAATAATGAATTCGAACCACAAAACATGTAATCAAAATTGTAAATAAAAAGGCCTACAACGACTAGAAAGGTGAGAAGATTTCCCTCTAAATTTGACTTCATTATTTTGTCTTAAATAATTTACTGGATGGGCAGTGGTATTAATAAATGGCTACGAGGCGTTTGGATTTTCTGAAATGTAGACCTGTTTTGCGTAGAATTTGGCTTTGATGTAAAAAGTGCCCGGACTTTACACTCCCACTAAATGCCTCATGTAGCAACTTTCAAAGATAAATTGTATACCGTATTATATTTCACTTTGGACATTTAAAAATATTATACATGTACTTATTATCACTCACCATTACTCCTAAGTAGAACTAAGATGGTAAAATTAGATTTTTATTTGGTATTTTATAGTGAAATAATGTTTTGAAATTTACTGTGTAACATCTTGTCACATACAAACATCACTTACTGATTTAAGAAATATAAATCTAATTATACCTTTAAGTTTTTAGATGAGTGGTATTTTCTAAAATGTATTGGAATTATTTGATACGAAATTATGTTATATGTTGGTATTCCCTGGTATTTTCTACGCCGGTATTAATGAATTTACTAGAATTCGGCAATATATGGGCAGCACTGGATTATCATGATTATATTGACCTATTTCCCAGCTATAATTCAAATGTTTATTTTGCCAATTTTTATAATAACATAGGCCCAATGTTGCACAAAATAATAAAGACACATGAAAAATCACAGTCGCAAGATGTAAAAAGTAATGAAAAATAAATGAAATTTAGATTTTAGATTGATTGTAGGAAATTATTGTTATAAATGAAATACTATTACGTACTTGTGCATGCTCAAAGAAATGAGCATGTAGGCTATATCTGGATTAAGATTCAAACAATGTTTCAAGAAAAACGCGCCTCACTCAAGAATCAAAATTTATTGGCTTAATGAATTCTTTCAGGTTTTGTGTGGAAATTGCTCAAAATAATACTAATTTTCAGCTTATACCATTCCACACTGTGTGATTTTTATTCCTACTCCAAAGTTGTAAACGCGGTAAATGAATAAATTGGCAGATGTTAAGAATGATACATCACTTTCATTATTCATCACTTTCAAAACGCAAGTTGATTTCAAATGCACCATGGTACTAGTTTTATTATAATTACATGTATTATTTGTTGCCCAATTTTTGTGGGCAAAATAATTTACTGGGTGGGCACTTTTGGACAATGGGCAAGTTGAATTTACTGGGTGGGCAAAATAATTTACTGGGTGGGCAAATGCCCACCCAGTTAACATGTTATTTACCTCCCTGGGTAAATCAATGATAGCATCAAGTTTATTAAGAGTTCCTTCGTGATATCAAAAGAAGGCATCAATTACATAACAATACAAAATTGTTTTAAAATGTTTTTACTGTATACTGTTTAATCATGATACAGGTATAATGATTCTCTTTTTTTTCCTCTTAAATTAAAAGATAAATAAATATTTCAAATTCTGCTGTAAAATTAAATACATGTACATTTCAATGATTTTATCATGGTAAATACTGTCACTCAAGACATGTTAAAAGACAAACAAATATTGCACTTTCGGGTTAATGAACACGTATTACTTGTTGGGAGAGAAATTAGATAAAATAATGCACGCGCGCTGATGTTGATGCGTCTAATGCACATGCCCCGAAGGGGGGAGTGCATTAGACGCATCAACATCAGCTACCATTGATTTACATGTACAGTCCTCTTCCTAGTAAAATGGTAAAAGTGGCACAATGTGATTTTACCCTTTCGATGTTAACTAAACATATCTCGAGATTAAAACAAGCAAATTGATCTGAACAGAACAAACGGCATTTGAGAGCTAAGACTATGCCCTTGAAGTTGATGTAAGCATCATGTCACAACGGTATTTTCTAATTGCCGAGGAGGGCGCTTTTCACTTGCACAATCTTTTTTGAGACAGGCTGTATAACCCATTATGCATTTTGTACACACTATGATCCGTGCAATCACACTATCATATGTGCAACGTACCGTGTGCTGGAACTGGACAAGAACTTTATGTTCAGTTGAGAATTGACGAGTTTTTTGAACAAAGTATAGGACGCTCTTTTATATAGTCAATGGTACACACATAATGACGTGTAGGCCTATAGCAAGAACAATCGCATTAGTGCAGCAGCAGCACTTTGGCATCTAAACACAGTAAATGGTGTTTTTCTTTTCAAATGCAGAATTTGGCGTGTTTTAGGGGAAAACAAATGACGTACTTGACCAATATATTAATTCATTACAGGATATAATGTACTTCTATACGGAAGAGGCGATCCAGCTGTTTAATATGGTTATCACGCGCTATCCTTGCATACACTTCTAGTGCCCGTTTCTATTCATCGTTATGTATTCTTCTCCCGTGCATTATTTTCGCGAACTACCCTTCACAGCCCAAATTATATAAACCTGCACGCTAAACAATGCATTATCTAAAACCTGCACGCTAAACAATAGATTCTAGATAATACGTGCACGCTCAAATACTAGAAATACTACTTTCACATAACCATAAAGTAGAGTTAGGTGGCGCTTTAGACACAGAGATCACATAACTATATAATTGTCTGTTCGATATATATACCAACAAAAAAGTACAAATATACATTCTGTGGTGTTAAAATGGTACAGTTACAAACGGTGTTCTATAATAGGTGCAACTCGCTAGACTTGAGTCCAGTCCTCGTTTACGGAGTTTAGGATTAGGGTTTAGGGTTGGGATAGGGCAGTCTTGTAATAAGACTAGTAGAGTTGCACCCTTGCAAATATCATTGTCATAAATTATGATTAATGACTTCAAATAAATCAAACATCAAATGAGAATAATCGAGCTTCTATTAATTAAAAAGGGCCAAAAACAGGTGGATCATAATTATACAAGATGACACCATTGCAAAATATTCAGCATTTTACAAATGAAATACATGTAGGCCTATATCTAAAATAACATAGCCGGGCCCGGGAAACACACACTAGCGCATAATATCATGATCATGCTTTATAATACCATAGGCCTTCAAACACATGTGTTTGAAGGCCTATGATAATACTGAACAAATTGTTAAATCCCAATGTCGTGTGTTTTAATATAAGTAGTTCAAATTATAGAGCTATAAAGTCCAGTTGATATTCACCGTAGTACTAGTCTGACATCTAAATCGATCGTTTCCAACTGGTTCAGTGCTCTCTGTGTTCGAAACCACAATATTAAATGATCACAACATAAAGTCAAGTCAATTAAACCATGCGTGAATAAGTTACCTAAGTATGACGTATGGCGCAATCGATACCATTGATTACAGGGATTGATTTTCTTTACCAGTTAAATGCTACGTAGCTGGTCAATGTCCTGACGGTGTTTTTAAAATGTAAGATATTTTCCCTAATATTAAAACTAATATAATGAATGCAGCAATTAATATTGCCTATTGTTTTAATAGGCCTACACTCAAAGTGTATGACGGATAATGTACTCGTGCAAATGCATTCGTCAAGATAATTGCACTTGCCGTGGAGTTATTGCATTTAGCTTTCGAGCCTATCGGCTCTCAAGCTAAATGCAATAACTCCACGGCGCGTGCGATTATCTTGACGAATGCATTGCACTCAGTTCATTATCCTTATCAAACCATCCATCTTCATGATCTTGTTTTAGCGATGGGTTGTTGTGCTTTGCTCCAGTACATTCATGCATTAATCATTCTATATTTTGGCAGATTTTTTTCTCTCAAAATAGTGAGTGTCACGACTGCAGTAATGATTTATGATTTAGATCAGCACTATATAAATGTTGAAAACTATATCAGCCGTGCTGTAATAATAGAATAAGATAACACACCGCATATTATTTACTCACTTCTCTGTCCGTTTCTGGGTAAATTGCCGCCTGTATCTACACCGATAAGTCGACCCACGTTAAGAGAAATATATTTGACCTATCTGGTACAAATGTATTGTGCGTGTAAGAAAGGGGATGTTTCTGGCGACATGTCACAAGGCAATTGTCGAAATAAAACATATTGATGTTATTATTAATCCGCGTGTTACGAGTCGTTACTGACTCAAGCATGTCAAGACCAAAACATCTTTTATCCAAATTCACTTCAGCCACAACAAAACATACTGTTTGATTAACAATATCTGAATCTTTAACGAAAAGTAAAATACGATCGATCATATGAACAAAAAATGCATATACAATATTATCACACTAATACATACGTAGATTGGGAATGTTACTTATCCGACAATATCCTTGTTGATTGCAAAGTTCTGTTGCACTCAATGGTCTTGATGTAAATTATATCCTGATTCACTTGTCCTGCGAAGATCAATGTTCAGCAAAGTCCACTGAAGACTTGAATTATATATCCTTTGCGTACAAAATCCTCGCAGAGATGACAATCTCCAAAAATGGTGCTGTTTTAATTAATTACTATCTTTCTTCAGGAAACAGGCTTCTTTCGGTGCTGATCCACTTTATTAACAGATGTGTTGTTTTGTAAAACAGACTTCAGCAAGTCGACAGAAGAATATTATTTACCTTTTTGGCAAGAAGAGAGCACTTTGTTGCACTCGAAATCTCCGATTCCTCTCCCTATTGCAGGGCCAATTGCTCTCTCCCTATATCGCTCCCATCTCTATTTCAAAAAATGTACCACCGTCGCGGTTAATTGATATGATTAAAGTAAGTTGAAACATGAATTACATGTATCTATAATATACTGTGCAAATGCAAAACTGCTGTGTATTATGTGAAATATGCTCATTGCCATGCAGGAGTTGTATAGCTGGCGGCAAGTAAATCATTTTTTTAAAAACATTTTGCAAAAAATATTATTATTATAAATTCTGGTGAACTTTATACGGGAAGCCCAATAAAGGCGGTGATAAGTAATCTACAAAGCATAATTTACTTAGGATCCGTACAGTCAAGTTAGACATCCTTCGGGGACGAAAAATGAAAAGTTATGTACCACATAATAGTATACATTCTATTACCCCCACGACCCATTATTCAAAATCGCGCACTGTGATTTGTTGAAACGCGTCACGTGACAGACCATTAATTAGCGATAAAGTGTCAAGGGCAACGAACTTTATGTTCTTCTATCATCACAGCGCACAGCAGAGCGCACAGCACACCTGCTTATGTAGGGGAGAATGGAATGTCAGGGGTGTGTTATTGTATGTGCATACCTGCTTATAGGGGAGAATGGAATGTTAGGTTGTGTTATTGGAATGTGCATACGCTTTGGCTACGCGTATACGCTCCACCTTGAGGTAAACAACTTGAAATATTTGGGCAAAAAATTTGATATTTTCTCTTTAAATCACACTATTTTGTGGTAATAGAATAGAAATAAAGGGTGCAGCATTATCCTTTACACGCAAATAATGTGTCCTCGGCAGTAAAAACGTTTAAATACTGGGTTCGGCTGCGCCTCACCCATTATTTACGTTTTTACTGCCTCGGACACATTATTTTCGTGTAAAGGATCATGCATTACCCTTTATTTCTTAAATACAAAACATTTTATTTCGTATGTATCGTGGTTTCACAGAAAGTAATCATAATTATTTATGAATATGCTCATTTTCATCACAATACTAAATTCATTCATTTCATTCGAGCGAATATCAGGCGACGATAAAGTCCCGGGAAAAAAAGGAAAGTTCGTAAAATATGGCAATAATACTCAAAATGGGCTAAAAAGAAATAAAAACGCGGAAATTTGGGGCAATAAAATGTGGAATTCCTTTAAATTGGAAAATTCTCATGCCTGAACGACCCTGTCTTAATAGGTTGATGAGAGAAAGAGGGAAGGAGGGAGGGGGAGAGAGAGAGAGAGTGGGGAAAGAGAGAGTTCCTTGATACTGATACGATATACTTACCTGAATTTCCTTTTATTATTTATGTGACATATCAACATTCATGTTTTGTACTTAAGGATACATACATATTTTTAGAACAAAAATATGTATACCCTACGAGAATTAGATTGTGATTACATGATTTTCTCGAGATACAAACTGAGCGTATTATACATGTAAAGTTCTGCCAGTGTGAATGAACTGAATGAATGTATGACATCTGATTTACGTTTCGCTGCTTTTGGCGCTCTGATGGGGTTTTGTGTAGGCCTAATATTTGTATGCATGACATTTTTGTAGATCATAGGAAAAGGAAGATGATAAATCTAGCTTGGTAGGAAAGAAGAATTACTACAATGCTATAAGAACATCGTACAACAATGGCAATACCGTCACCTTAGCTGCACCGCCTGAATGTTAATGGTTCTTTGATATTGATAAACCATGATAGCCTGGAGAAAATACATTCTATATTTTTGTTAATATCTACATTCATGTTTGCCGTTATGAAAACATTTACGTTTGAGTAAAAATTATAATTAGGTATAAGGACACAAATTTAATTAAATAAAATTATACAAAGGTTGATGGGCTTTCATGTTGCCGTATGATTCAACTGTGGGCGTATAATTTAGTTTTGGTGGTTAGGTTATGTTGTTTTCATTGTAGGATGAGCTTGTGTGGAATGTTTGAATGACGTTTCGGCATATTGCAAAACAAGAAAGAGATTATTAATCTAGCTTGCTTGGATACAAGTTAACTTTATATTAAATGAAAGCATCCGACTGAATGGAAACCTCTATAAAATAGCAACAATGGTATAAGACCTGTGAATATGCGAAAAGGGAATATAGGGACAAATTGCTTTTGGCTCTTTACCGTTTTGTTAATACGTGAGTCTTTTGATTTCATGCCCTTTGCCATTTTGATCTTACGTACCTATATACCCTACTAAGTTTAATTTCCTAGTGCCATATCTCCTATGTTTGGTCATTTCATGTCATTACCGTCTCTTATTGAGTTATAAACATGGTATACAATCATTTCTATCAGTCGTTCAGATTGCTTCAAGGGCTATTATTGGCCAGCGGTCACCGGTAATGAAGTGGTTGAAGTCATACTGCAATCAAAATATGTTTGTATTATCTTAAACTGATAACAGAAGTCACCGATAATGACAATTGAAATCTACCGATGTTTTGTATCGGTGTAATTCTTTAGAAATAAAGGCATACCGAAAGACGCAGTGACTTTATGGGAAATTTAAAGTCATTTATGAGATTTTGACTTTTTTCGTACATGAAACTTGCAATATGTTACGAAGATTCGTTTGGATAACTAATCAAAGAGAGTAGATTAGGCCTAAAGATGTTAAACATCTGCGCTGAATTGGTTGACCAGGTTCCTTTCCTGATTGAATTTTAATCATTGTTCAAGATGGATTTCATCTGTGGTCATTATTGGTAAAAACCATCTTTGGTCGCGTGCTTATATGTTCTGTTCAGAACGCCGTTGATGCGCAGGCAGGATGGTCATTGGAGGAAGTGGGAAAGATGAAGAAGGAATATAAATAAGGAAATGCAGGGAGGGGAAAGAAACCCATGTATTAATCATACTTTTATTACATTTTACTTAATGTGGGACAGAGTTAGTAATTTTGGTTATATTATAAATAGGTGATTACAATG
This sequence comes from Amphiura filiformis, assembly GCF_039555335.1. Classification (NCBI taxonomy): domain Eukaryota; kingdom Metazoa; phylum Echinodermata; class Ophiuroidea; order Amphilepidida; family Amphiuridae; genus Amphiura; species Amphiura filiformis. Next base: position 58,394,594 of record NC_092628.1, read on the forward strand.
TTTATTAGGCAATTCATTGGCTTTAGTAAAGAACAACTTTGAAAATTGAGATCCTTGAAATTTATAATACATATAAATAACTAAAATTCAGTGATTTCAGCAAGTTAAAATTGTGTATAAATCGCATATTCAAAGAGAATGATAAGTCGTTAAAATTCAGTTGTCATTTGGTATTTCTGAAATTTTTACGGTAATGCTAGATAGTTTGTTGCAGATGTTGCCTTCGATATGTCTGTCGCTATGCACATATAAAAAAAAAGTGAAAGAATTGTGTTCTGCGTCATTTGATACCTCATTCGATACAATACAACAGTATTTCACCAACTTATAGCAATTTGAATAAAAAAGAGAGCTTGTCAAAAGTGACAGAATTTACATTGACTTTTCCCTCGATATTCATCTGTTACGCTGGATTGAAACCGTAACAATAGGCAGCGGAAATCGTCTTGAATTTGTCACTTTTGAAACTCTCCCTTTTGCCATTCAAATGCGTAAAACTTTGTGGAATAAAGTCTCATCATGCCGAATAAGGTATCAAATTAAGCAGAACAAACTTCTACGTCTATATATTACTTTATTTTGTAATTTAGATTTAGTTTCTTAAAGAAATTGCTTTTGTTTTAAGTGTTCGGATGACTTTTTGTGCGCAGTCTATAACATTTCAATACGGGTATGTAAACATCTCAAAAAAATTAACTAATGATCATTATTCAAAAACGGGAGATTGTATTACAAATATGTTAAATGCGTTGGAAGCAAATTTTATTTCTGCACATTTTGACACCTCATTTGTAGCAATTGACTAAATATTGACGTCACAGCGTACATTTAAATCAATGTAGCCCAAGATTTGAAAGTTGCAGTAAATTCTATTGATTTTGCATTCAGTGTAATGGAAGGAAATCTGTGTAATGATATCTGAATGGAAGGAAATCTGTGTAATGATATCTGAGTGTTTTTGTATTGTAAACATTTGTATGTAAGTGCAACTTTCAAATCTGGACCTCACTACATTAAATTGACCGGTGTTTTATTGTTTTCTGAGCTATCGTATCAAATGAGGTGTCAAAATGCGCAGAAATAAATTCTGCTTCCAACGCATTTTACAGATTTGCAATACAATAGCCCCTTTTTGAATAATGGCCATTATTTAAGGGGGGTTAGTTACTTTTTTTGAGATGTTTATGTGAATCTGGCGATATTGACAACAACGATTAAGTTTGGAATTCTTTCTTCGATATTTCTTCCAAGAGAACACAAATAGCCATTCACTTAAAAATTAAATACGTTGAAAAGAACACGAATTGAGGCGAACAATCGAATCATCTATATATATATGTCGGTTATCTTGTATGTGCAGAAAAAATGGTGTATTATCAGTATAATGAAGTCTTAAATAATTGTCACGGTGTATGGGATTCACCGACTTGAACTTGGCATACAATCAATATAGTCGTTTGATTATCCTGATTAAAGGAGATTATCGGGCGGGTCCTATTTTTCAAACATTTAAAAGGATCTAAAACCTTTCTGCTTTCGCACAGGGCACCTTAGTATCGTAATGTTTTATCAGGCACCTAATAGTACCTCTTTAAATGTTTTAACCAACTATGGTGAACGACCATAAGAATGTACCGGGAATGTTAACATAACATGCATAAGAAGGAGTGATATTATATCCAGCAATATATCTTGGGGTGTTCAGGAGCATTACTGAATAGACCTGCCTCTTTAAAGCATTGACCAACGTAAGTTCGCAATCTGTCACAATAGCCTGGAAACATACTAGGGGACATTGCAAATGATTCATATATCTGTTTCAGTTACAGCACAGTGACATCCCATGCATAATGTCATGGGTAGGATGTCTACCGGAGGGGCAATACTAGTATGTTGCTTCTAATTTTTGTTAATGCATAGCCATGATAGCGCTATACTTTAATTGATTTTATTTTTCAATATAAAACTTCTAATACATATTATTTATACAAAGCATCTAAAGGTCCAAGGAAATTAATGAGATGACGTGGCAGCTGAAACAGATAAGGTGTTTTAAAGGTCAATAGATAAATTTATCACACACAAAAATTAATAAGTTATCACTAATTTTCAGCCGTTGAAGAAGTGTGGCTCAAATGCGTTGTTTTTACATGTATAGTTGAGGTTACAGCTGTATTTTGCTCATTCTAAGTGTCGCAGATGATTCTATATTACTATTATGACATTTGCATTCAATAGACATCACCACACATTATGTAATTTAGAATGAAATTTGATATTTCTGCTGATTTAGAAAACATCATTTCATGGTTTTGTGATGTATTATTTTGTATAAAGAAGAAGCTGACAATCGGGACGTAAACCTTTAAAAACGATTCTCCAAAAAACTCAGGAAGACTTTGGCAAGAGTGACGTCATGATACATGTTAACCGATACATTACATCAATAAACACTGGACATTGAGGGTTTTGTATTTAGACAGGTATCGATGTCAATCCAGTGTCCAAACTTGGCAAGGGCAAGGGTTAGATATCTAGCTGGAACTTACTGTTTCTCTGCTATTTATATTGCGACTTAAAAACACGATTTGATCCACAGATAGCAGCATTAATACCTTGTTACAAGGTTCAACGAAATAATCACATTGTTAACACGAGTGTTACCATGTGCGTGATATTGCGTCCTTGTAATTTTGTATTACCAATCTACTATATATCAGATGCAACACAATGGCAATTTCAGGGAGAGGGTTTTTTTGTTGTTGTTCTATCCCGGGGGGGTCACTCCCGTTGTGGCCTGTACACCATCCGCTATAATGAAAACGCGTAACAAGGGTCGTTTTTCGTGGGTAGGCACGATACCCGCGTATCGCGTTTAGGGTGTCAAAAACATGAAAAATTGGAAAAAAGGGGTAGCAAAATTGCAATTGCTAAATACGCGGAAATGAAATTTAGGGTATGAAATTTGATGTTAGGAATGAAATCCCTGTTTAGGGTGTCGTTTTAGCCAAGGGTTAAATTCTTGTTTAGGGTGCTTTTCAAAAGTTGATTATCGCGGATGGTGTACAGGCCACAATGGGAGTGACCCCCCCTCCCCGGGTTCTATCTCTCAAAGGGTTGAATCAAAGCAGTATGTCCGTCAGGTGATCGTATTCAGTTCATATTGATTGATGAAGGGGTAGAGGAGATGGTACATATAAAAACATATTTTCTTCCATTTGCCGTAGAAATGACTGTACCAGGATTAACTGACCACAGCAATTAGGTTAAAACAGTTTTTGAATATATCGTCCTGCACTTCAAGCAGGTTGCACTCATCAGCTGTGTATACCTGCAATCATAGAATGAATACAATACCGCTCTTTTCTAAGATACTTATCTTACAAGTGCGAGTGGTCAGCATGATATGAATATTCTGTAGAATTACGATCCAGTTCTCTGACATTAGTTCACTGCATGTGAGGTACCGCGTGAACGTAAGAAGTGCGATATATTCAAAAATTGTTTTAACCTATAATTGCTATGGTAATTAACCCTGTTACATCATCACTTCTACATCAAATTACTTTCTATCGATTGGTTGATTCCCCAGTCACTCCTGTCTTTTTTTCCTCCAACCTTTTTGGCATGGTCATTTGTCTGCTGCATTCCTTCCATTCACTTGCATTTGTTTTCTTCATGTTCTTCTGTACTTAATTTTTATTTGTAATTCATCCGTACAATCATGTAAAAGCAATTCTGCCATAATTCATGTAATTCAATAATGCTTAAGGGATCTGGAATGAGCGTTTTGAGCGTTTCGACAGTATTTTTTGTGGGACATGAGAGCACATCAGACATCGAATTGCATTCTGAATACGAAGAATGTCTTTCTGATATCAAATAATTTTCATTTTTTGAAATCCACGATATAATACAAATTTTATGACAAATTTTTTAAATTTGATATTTTTCACATTTTTGATATATAAACAGTCCTCGAAGTAAATTTTATGAATCTAATGATATATTCTTAAAGTGTATGTAGCTGGTCAAAAAGACTTAATTTTTGTGTGTGTTTTTGGGGAAAAAATCCATATATTCAATACGAAAGGTCAAAATTTTCAATTGATCGTCGGCTTTTCATCCCACCTACATACACTTTAAGTATAAATCATCAGATTTATACAGTTTACTTCAAGTACTGTTAAATATCAATTTTGAATGAATTGCCATAAACTGTGTATTACATTGCGAATTTCAAAAAATCAAAATTATTTGATATCAGAAGGACATTCTTCGTATTCAGAATGCAATTCGATATATCTGATGTGCTCTAATGTCCCACAATAAATACTGTCCAAACGTTCATACCCCTTCCCTTAATTAATGAGCATAAAGCAATAAGCTTTACCCGCATGTTTGGCATGTTTGACACAATAGAAATTAGAATTTACTGCTTGATATGCCCGATATTCAACAAATCACTAGGAAAATGGTCGAGTATAAAAATATAAAAATTGGTTTTTCAATACATATATTAACGCTCATATACCAAACATGTTAATTTTATTTGAAACACCTTCAAATCGGTCGTTTGTCAAGCAGTGAATAGTCATTATAGTTTCCGATTTTAATTATGTCAAAAGATTTATTACATCATACATTTATAATGCATTTTTCATTTCTTTCCTCATGACAATAGCCAATGCAAGCAATCTTCAAAGACGGGATGTAAATACTCAAATATCGCATAGATACATGATGGTTATCTTGGGTCTTTGCAATTAACCCGGCTAGCCGACTTTAAGGTAATCATTTCGTATCACTTACATACCGATAAATCCCCGCGTCATACTCTGCTCGTATTTCTCAAACCAAACTCCTTATAATTATGATTTTATATTTATTTAGAAAATCTAATATCAGGCTTGTTTGTATTCTTCTTTTAATGTTTTTTCATGAAGAAGTTTCGAAGATAATAGCAAAACGGTAATATTTTGTTAAAAGAATGTGTATACTTTACGCAAAAAAAAGAAGAACCGCAACATAGACACCATTGGGTTAATCGGTATCTTCTATATAAAAATACACATGCATTACTATGTTCTTATCTGCAAAACAAACCATCCATTGGTCTACAAGCGGTTTGCTTTTAATCTATTAAGGTTCATCTTCCATTCCTTGATCGCTAGAATTATCGGCCAAATGCAAATATTAAACTATCCAAGTACTCGACGGCGCTCGCTTTCGATCATCCTCATAATATTTGTGGCTACCTCGGTGTTTTAATTAATTTCACAATTAGTGGGGTAACTAATGATTATTAGATGACATTGAAATTCTATACGCTGATTAATTTAACGTTGTTTAACTATACATGAATAATGTTCAAGGTAAAGTTAGTCATCAATTAAACAGACGTACTGTCGCAATCCAATCGAGTTCAAATAATTAACTTCACAATTAGTTAGGGACTGACAGCTTTATGAAAGGAGGACCATTTCAAAATAAGACACATTTTAATAACAAGTTTGTCTCTTTTTTTTTTAATCATCGGCGTATAGTAACCTTGCCCTCAATGTTGGTAAAAATAAACGTCAAATGTCGAAAAATTGATCTCCGCCTATTTATTTTCGTCGCCCTTCCATTACACTCAATGATTGTATTCTATGTATTTCGTTTCCTTGGGCAGATAAGGTGAGCGATTCTGTATGATTTTGAGCTTTGTCTTTAGTTAACACCGATGTAAACTTGTAAAGGAGTTAACGTTCAGGACCCATGGGTTACAAAATGCAATCAATATAATGTCAAAAATATATGATGCAATAGATTATAGCATTATGCTGGTTTCTAGGTTCCCAAACATACCAAAATACAAACAACCTTCACGTTTATTTACTTGACAAAATATGCCTTTAAATGCCATAGAAGGTAGGTTTCTAGGTTCCTATAAAACATACCAAAATAGAATAGAATAGCTTTTATGTTTATTTAGTTAACAAAATATGCCTTTAAATAGCTTGATGTAATTCTAAACGTGATATCCAATTCAATAGAACGGATTTTATTACTTAATCCCCAAATCTATATTATTTTTTAAAAAGATTACAAATAAATTCACACTACAAAAATGAACAACACAAAACATTTTAGTTTACGATAAAATAGTTTAATTTAAATACAATTCACTACGTGCCTTGCATGAATCAATCCTTGATACAAGAACGACAGTTTGTCGATACGATCTTTACACCCTGACTGTGTATAGAGTTTAACTTAAAAAGGTTTTAAGAGTAAAAATATTGATCAACTATTCGAAGTTACGTCAAAAGTAGACTGCCTGATCAGGTTGTCAGCCTCGGGTGGTATCCAATACATTGTATATTAAAAATGACCAAATTGTTTTAACATTTACGAATACCTATGGAAAGCGAGAAAGCGCATTTTTATATAAAAGTCCTCAAGCTCAATTAATATGTACTGGTAAAAAATCTTGCGAAAAACTTGACAGTTAATTTATACCGTCTGATTTGTACTTAAAATCATAATTCATATTTTGTTTATAATAATTAAAATTCTAATAATGCACTGTGAAAATATTGTATATTGTATTTTAAAAATAGGTTTGAGGCCACTCAGAAAGGACTTCAGTAGTTACAAATATTAATTAATTATAGTGTACTTATACTTTCAGTTGGTGCTTCCATCACAATTTTACAGTTACAAGGTATCCAACGACCTTGACGATGTGCTGTGTTTTACCAGTACAAAAAAGTGCTAATAAATACATGTACGACATAATAGTATTGTTTTTTCCCCTTTGTGCAGAAAAGTATGTACAAATACAAATATATATATTTTTATTACAAATATAAAAACGCTGTTTTCAAGAAACCTATTTTACAATATACACAAAAACTTTCAAGAAACCTATTTATACAATATACACAAAAAGTTAACTTCTGACAGGCTGTAAACAATCGTCATTCGTAGCGAAAAATACATGTGTAAGATGCAAACCGATTGAGTACACGCGTTACAGAAGCGTTCGTATGTATATATTTGTTTTACATTTGTGTTACTGTTATAAACCTAAAATTGAAAGAGGTTGAATTAAAACATACTCGATAGTAACCATAAATTTTTAAGTTCAATGACTTTAGTTGAGATTGCCTCAAACAACTTGTCAAAAATTCGCATCACGACTTCAAACTAGAAATAAACATGCTCAATGAACATTTAGGCTAAAATAGCTCGATAATAACATGTAAAATCAAATTAAATACGTCAATTTACGTTGCAAATTGAATTGAACTGAATTTAGGTTTAAGTGTACACAGAAGCCTGCAGGCATGCATGTGTAGGAATGGTGTCTTTGGCCGGTAAGGCTGTATATTATCGGCCATGCTCGTAAGCTTTTCACATCATTATAATGCGTTGCAAAAGTTGGTCAAACGTGGAATTGCAATTTCCACACAGTCTACGAACTTGATAACAAACATCAATTTGATGCTTTCCACTTCGAAATCTAGTGTAATCATACTAATAAATAGCTCTATACATGGAAGCAGGTGCCACTGCTCTTGTTATTTTGGTCAAGTTCGTCACGTAATGCATGCCAAATGTTGTTGCACAAATTCACCAATGAATAAAAAAACACTATTGCGTTAACGATACATTCATACACAACTCTCCGTTGTATTAGAAGATGAAAATATATATATATCTTCTTTTTTTGTTTGTTACGGGGCTTCTTACTTATCAGTTTCCTCATGGGATGATTTCTTTTCTTGAAAGAATAATATTTGAAAGAATAACATCGAAAATTAGAATAACATCGGTTAACTTCTTTGGAAGAAATCAAGAAAAACATGCATTGTGTAATGCAATGTTGTTTTCGTGCACACCCCGACTCATTTTACGGATTATGTTATTAAACCGGGAAGTCCCATGATATAGAAATGAATCGCTTAAATGATACATTTCAAACCAAACCACGCTAGCATGTTGTTTTCTGAATTTTTTTTAAAACTCAAAACCTGACATGTGTGGGGTTTATATTTTAAAAGATCACTCCAATTATAAGGATCAATTTCCTCACACAACTGAATATAATTTTGAAGAATTTATCCGAAATACCAATTTAATGGATTGCAAAAATTTACAAAAATGATTCACTGGAGCAATGCACAATATTTTGTCTAATTTTGTATAAGTATGCTGTATTTATATACTAGTTTATATGATGCCACATTGCCTCTTTCGCATACCGTACTATAGGGTGTAATTCATAGCCTCTTTTGAATTAGCTCAACTTCAATTAAAATATATAGTGACATCCTGAGGTCTATGATTCGGTACGTCACCTCGTCTTATGAAAAGGTTCAAGTTACCTTTTCTGCGTCATCTTTCTTATTTCAAAAGACCAATTAACAATAAAAGCCTTCCTATAGGGCCTACTCATATCCTCTGATCATGCTGATTGGAAGTATCGGAAACAGGCTGTCCTTGCAGTACCTATAATTGATAATGGCATTTACTGTTTGAAAATAAGAAATTGAAGATAAAAATAATCATATAAACAAGAACAAAGACGTTCTTGTATTTTTCCCTTTTATATTTTTACTTTTATGTATGATACATTCTTAACAAAGGACAAACCACAAAATAGTAACATTGATATGCTTTGCTTGTTCTCCTAAATAACATGAATAACATTCGGGGAGATAAGAAGTTTTCATGTCTATCAATGACAGTTACTACTATACATTAAGCCGGTCTATAAACTGTTTGTTTGTTTGTTGTCGCTCCGTGTGGAGACACGCTTGGGTTCTGATGGGACCAGGCTCAAACAAAATGCTCAAGCCAGGCTAAAAAGCCTTAGCATGCTGGCCTGTATGGAACTGTAAAGGATTTCCGTAAAATGTACGGTAATTGTCAGCAACCAGTGAAGCTGTCCGTAAACTTATCAAGTCATGCAGATATTTCATCTCGTATCTTACTGTTCTCGGCTTTAATATAATCATGATAATTTGGCACGATAAAGTTAAACAAGCGTCAAAATACACGATATAAAAAATGAGCTTCTAGTATAAAACAATGCATTAAAGCAAATCAAAGTGCGAATGGTTTAAACAATATATAAAAGTGGCTACCGTTAAAATATTTTAAATACTTTACAATACATTTTGTATAAAACATTCAGAATAAAAAACGCTCATTAGGCGGCTGTTCTTACATTTTCACAATTGAGTTTGATACGATACCATGTATAGCATTTTTTAAGCTTACAATTCAACTACCTGTAGGAATACTATACAAAATTAGAATTGATTTGTTGACGTTTATATCTTTTGTTTGTGCCATGATTAAATAAAATGTTTATTTTGAACATGAACAAAGACCAAGGCAAAATACTGATGGCCTGACATTGCAAATGTCTGCATTGAAATCGAAGAAATTGGTTTGTTGCAACATGTTTGAAAGCAGACCAGATCAATTGAGAGGATGTGTATTGACCAATGCATTCGACAATACACTTCAATACACCATCGGCTATATTAAAACCACGCATGGTTCTCAACAAGATTGACTTGAGTGCCTGCCAAATAGGAGGCATTTCACGATGCTTCTTGTTTTCTAATGTGTCCCTTCATCCTTTCAGGCATTATTGGTCAAATTTTTTAAACTCTCAAGCCACAAGCCACAACTACATGTCTAATATACAAAAAAATGTAGAACACCCCCAGGCTTGGCATTTACATAGTATAAATAGGGCCAACATAGGGGGCTGCTGTAGAGAAAAGACCGTGAAGGAACACAGTTTTAAACATTTAATCCTTTCGGGCCCCAGATACAATACCGTTTTCTTTTATTTTTTTTCTGGGTATTGTCAAGATCAACTTGACCAAAATGCATATGACCAACGAAAAAGCATCTAGATCAGCATGCCCCAAATTGGCAAAGTTTGTCTTGTGACTATGCAAAGAAACAAATTACATACAAAAAATTGCACATACTGGCCAAAAGTATTGCTCGCTAAAAACTAACAAAATCGACAAACCATTCATCCACTCCCGGCCGGCATCCACCATCCGGCAGGGTGATTTCACATAACTAGAATGTTCTCTTCTATACGCATGCATTCAAACTGATTTCCGTCTTTCCGCCAATGCACGCATGATGTCAACACAATAACATGATCTTAATTATTTCATGCAAAGAACATTGCCATATAAGTAATTTGAATCAGTCGGATATTGGTTGAATGCGGGGTTGAATGTTCAACTTGCAGTTTGCCGAATCGTATTTATTCAGCTATGTCTGATGTTGCAATACTTTTGGTCAGTATTTTTATATAAACACCTCAAATAAAGAAAGTCCGCACTTATGTAATTTGTCCAAAACCTGATCTTGTTGTGACAATTTGATTGATAAGTTCGTGTGCAGAATCTTGTTAGCGCCAAATTTGCTACCAAACACTCTAAATTGACAAAGATTGATGAAAGTTGGTGCATTTTCAAAAGTTACATATCGAAACTATGCACGCGGTCGAAATTGCTAAGCGTGGTCAAGCTTGTTTGCCCGCGATGGGCCCCTGACGCCTATCCCAAGTTTAGAATGAAGGTTTAGCACATCGAAAGTAACAATGCTAGAAAGCAAAATTGTTATGATAACCATGATAACGGTAAAAAAACAGTTAAAATAAAGTCCAGGTAAAAGTTTAAACAACCTTACCTGCACGCTAGCCATATTAAAACCATACTATTAATACTCGCGCTCCAGAACTGTTTCAACTTTTGACTGGATATTAACAAGTTGCTTTCTACCATTTAAGACAGCATGGTACATACAATTAAAAACAATTATTTGCGGAAGCATGTTTTCAGCTTTTATTAAAACAGTGAATAACATAATGATTCTGTTCAAAATTTGTACAAAAAAAGAGAAGCAAAAGTGTCATTTGTGTCCTGCTGATTTGTAGCTGTTTGCATAAATGATTCAACTCGATATCTGTTATGTCCAACATTGGGACAAGCACATACCGTGCATACAGCGAAGACTTATTCTCACTCATCCATGCGTTTCCAATTAACAATTGAATAAACCGCGAAATTGTACTGGCCCTTCAGTGGCCCATCGCGGGCAATTAAGTTTGGCCAAGCTTAGCAATTTCGGTCTATTGCCATTTGGTCTAATACCATTTCGTCTAATTCCCGTTTACTCTATATTCAATTGGTCTATTACCAGAAAGGCTAATTGCCACTTAGTCTAATAATCATATAGTCTAATGTCCATTTAGTCTAATATTGTTTGGTCTAATAACCGGTATGTCTACTAACCATATAGTCTAATAACCATTTGGTCTAATATTTCTTTAATAACCATTTGGTCTAATACCCATTTGGTCTAATAACGGTTAGGTCTAATACTCGTATGGTCTAATAACCAGTTAGTCTAATACCATTTTGTCTATTTATTAATAAACTAAATGCTTGTAAGACTAAATGGTGTGTAGACCAAATGAGTATTAGACCAAATGACTATTAGACCTATTGGTTATAGACCAAATGGGTATTAGACTTAATGGTTGTTAGACTAAATGGTTTTAGACATATTGGTTATTAGACTAAATGGTTATCGGACCAAATGGTTATCGGACCAAATGGTTAAAGGACCAAATGATTATTGGACGTAGTGGATATAGACCAAATGGGTTTATACGAAATGGATGTAGACGAAATGGATATTAGACCAAATGGCATTAGACCAAATGGCAAATCCCCGCAATTTCACCGCGTGCATCGTTTTGATTTGCAACTTTTGAAAATGCACTAACTTTCATATACTGGTGTCAGTGTTTGTCAATTTAGAGTGTTTGGTAGCAAATTTGGTATCAAAATGGAGCTAACAAGATTCTGCACACGACCTTATCAATCAAATTGTCATAACAATATCAGGTTTTGGTATACAACGGTTTACATAAGTGCGGACTTTCTTTATCTGAAGTGTTATACACCACGTGCACTAAGACCGTGCTCTGAAAGAAGAATGCAAGTAAGTTGCTTTGTGCTATGGTATATATAAATGGCGTTTTGTATCATTAAACGTACATACATAGGCATATACATTAAAACGATGAAAGTCAATTTAACTATCGGTACATTTTAAATAACCAATCATGTGAAATGTTAAATCATGTACACGTAATATGATAGATCTCAGAATTAAAACTGTTAATTAAGAATTTTTTTCTTTAAGTTTTAACTTCCATGAGCAAAAGAAACTTCACTGAGAGGTTTGCCAGACGACGATCTTACACAACTCTCTTTTTGAAGAAAAGATATCAAGACAAAAAATTATACCTCCAAGTTCACTTAAAGAGCAATTTCATCTCCTGCTGAAACCCTGGGGATAAAACCAGTTCCTACATGTGATGTTCATTCGGTGATAGAGAGAGGGGATGGTACTAAATAAAAAAAGGCTGAGCCTACTAAACGTAACTCGAGGGCTTGAATCGACTCATTTTAGGAAATTGAAAGTATTGGACAAAACTGGGTCGTGTGCATATTGGTGTTGCTAAGTAGATTCCACAGTCAGGCATATAGTCACGTTTTCTACATATGTACAAGAAGGTGTTTAGGTTTTTCCTTCTTTCTTTCAAAGTTAAATGTATGTCATTTTGATAATTTGATTATACGCTAGATATAAATGCTTCACTTAAGAATTGGTTCCGCGCAAAATGACGAAACATATGTCGGTTAAAAGTATATAAAAGTTTAACATTCCGCATTATATCATGCTATGACACTGAAAGACCTCTACAAAACCATAATGCACATTGTCCAACCCTATGCCTTATAGATGGAACATAATTATATCATGGATACACCCGGCGGTCTTCGTCAAAGAGCGCATGTCGTCGAAGTATACAATTCTGTATTAAGCTAACTTAGTCTAGTCTAGTAATAATTATTATTGTTTCTGTATATCCATGCAGTCCCCTCTAGCTTTCAATCAGAAAATACTTGAAAAATCCCATTTAGTATGGACATTGACTTGACGGCTAATCAGCTATTATAATACAACCGTGCTTGACATCCTCTGGCAGAATAGGGGCAATAGCCATGATCAGAGTTAAATCAGCCAATATATCTATACTTCCAATAATATACTTTCAATGTTACAGCAAGAATTTAGAAAACGGTTTATACCGTTTAAAAAAATCAAAGTTGAATCCAATTTCCAACATGTATTCTGTAGCTTTTGCCGAAACGGGTCAAGTATTTTGACGCATCAATGCAATATTCTTCGATGTACTGTAAGTGCTACTCAATATAAGCCTCATGTCGATTCGAAGGGTGTCTATTTGCTACATCACTAGCAGTACCATGTACCCCATCCTTACGTTTGCAACTCTGAAGAAAATGTATCATATAACGTGTCACCTAACATTTTTAGTGGCGTCACGCTAAGTTCGTAATTCGTTAAGTTTTAAATTGTTGATGAAACTAATGTCTCATCTTTAAAAATATCGTCAGCCTGCTACGCTAATTGCTTAAGTCATTTTTTACATGTTTCTCATTTGAAATTTGGATTTTCTGAGTAATAAACCCATAATCAATCAAATTTCCAGCCGCATTTTTCATTAACTTAATGTATTCAGTTGATGAAGAATGCGGCTGGAAATTTGATTAATTATGGGTCTATTAGTCAGAAAATCATAATTGCAAATGAGAAACATGTAAAAATGGCTTAGGCAATTAGCGTAGCAAGCTGACGATATGTGCTAACGTCTAGCGCCTGCAAGGTAGAGACGTATAAGAAAGCACATTTCTCGAGTTTGTAGAAGGATCACTTTGCGATCCAGTTCTAACTATTGCATGACACAAACTAGTACTCATCTCTATTATCAACGTTTATTACACGAAGCACACGAAGATAGTGTCTTCCATGAAATATGAAACCTTAAGTAATCTAAATTAATTAATGTATCATACTATAGGCATATGCCTATTTTTTAAAGTTTTAAACCACCAAACATCTCTGTTTTATCTTTGCATAAAAATATAGCAAGCACAGTAATTACATTTGCAAGATAACTAAAACTAACACAACTAAAAGCACAACAAAATAAATCATCAATTCGTGATGAGATAACTCAATTAATTACAGATCACCGGGTATTATTTCCTACAAAAGAAAATATTTTTCTAGGACCTGCAGGATAGAGTGAAACAACAAATTAAAAATTAAAAAATACAGCTGAATATACTTCAATCGTTACACGGTGAGCGACGATTGCTTTTGAGCCGTTGAGTCACACATGTGATTGAATTGAATCGCACTGTTCTCTAAATAACATAACCCGTTTAGTCCATTGGTGCTTGAGCAAAAGCTCTACTCAAGGGACTGGGTATGATTTCAGTTCGTTAAAACTAAAAGTGCATAATTCCCGTTACGTTTATAAACAATAAATACTAAAGAAAGTATTGTATTATTATCATTCTATTTGAGTACAACAAGACGAGACACTGTTATACGTGACCGGTTAGCATAATACCTGGCCTCTCTCCTTGTGCATACAAATTTTGCAACCATTTTTGAGGTTTTTTTTGAGGTTTAAGTATTAGATGCAGTAACATTTCACCAAATCCTTAAAATGATATGATATGGAATATAAAACGTAATGAAAGACATAACGAAAACGTTCCAATGTAAAACATGATTGTTTTAGTTGAACACGACATTCATTGTATTACCTCAGGTAAATTTCCACCGAATGAAGTTAAACAAAACAGGTAATGAATAACGCTGTTTATTTTTACAACCGTTCGGATATAAGTTTAAACAAAGTAAAAACTGTTTAAAATTGGATTTTCAAGTGCATGCACTAGACTGTCATTATGCATTTCTAGCACATAATTATTGTAGCGAGTGGTAAAAACAAACTAAATGATATATTATAATCTGAAACTAGTTTAGGTTCATTAGTTTGCCAAATTTTTGTCATTAGCATTTGTGACTTTTAGACAAAACCGAACATGAAAAAAAATGCGAAAACAGTTTCAAAATACCGGCAAGCAGTATAGGCAGTTGTAAGTGTCTTGGTTACTGAAAGCTTTCTGTTATGTTGTTACTTTTGGGGTAAAATTTGACAACTCAAATTGACAGTTTGTTTTACTTCAGAAATTTTAAGGAAAAGCCAAACCCACTCACGATCATTCCACTGTTCGTCTGTGTTGTACACAAATACAGTCATAACTTTACATGATACAAAATAGGTCTTAATATACTTAAACATTCCACAATGGTTAGGCTTGTGTAACATTGTTATTAGAACCATTTTGATCAGTTACTGTTTGATTATCATCACGATTACTGTTATCGTTGGATCCCTGAGAATCATCATCTGGCGTTACTAATAATTCTTCAACTGTGTCCGACTTTGGTACTGTACTAATGTCATTTTGTACTGAAGTCTGTCGACTATCATTT
Source organism: Amphiura filiformis (assembly GCF_039555335.1). Classification (NCBI taxonomy): domain Eukaryota; kingdom Metazoa; phylum Echinodermata; class Ophiuroidea; order Amphilepidida; family Amphiuridae; genus Amphiura; species Amphiura filiformis. The sequence continues at coordinate 58,410,074 of NC_092628.1, forward strand.
GCCATGTTGTTATTTAGGTTACTAGACGTTGTCGTTACAACGTTGGTCGAGATTGTCGACACAGCTACTGTCGACGGATTTCTACTGTTAGCTCGACTTGTTGCAAGGCTATTCATTCCGTCTGTTTTGGTCCTGTATTGTCCTGCTGGAGCATTTGTCATAGCAGTGTTTTCTGCATCACTGGTATCAGTGTCCCTCATTTGAATTCCTTTACAGGTATAGCACCAGAGTAGACTCTTAAACGCCCTTCTGAAAGTTTTGTTTTGGGCATAAATGAGTGGGTTTAGAGATGAGTTAACAAATCCCAGCCATACCAAAACTGTGAAAAGTGTAACGTCAATACAGCGCCCACAAAACGGATCCACTAAGTTGACAATGAAAAAAGGCAACCAACAGGCGATAAATACGCCGACGATTATGGCCAAAGTTTTGGCAGCTTTTCGTTCTCTAGCCATGGATTTTTTACTGGTTCCTGCAAAACGTTTGGCTGTGTTTTCATACGCAGCTATCTGACGGGCTTGCCGTCTTGCTACGACAAAAATACGCGCGTACACAAATAAGATAATTGTCATTGGGATGTAAAAAGATATTACAGACGACACTAACGCGAAAGTTGGGTTCATTGCTAAAACACAAAATTGCGGGTCAGTGTACCAACCGATCTCGGCTAAATCGGGATCTTCGTGAAAATCTAAATTGACTGGTAGAGCACTGATGAGAAACGCAATGCACCAGACGACAGCGATTAAAATTCCCACCGTTTTATGCGTAATTCTTTCATAATATGTAAAAGGTGATGTAATGGCAAGATATCTATCTAAAGATATAACACACAAGTTAAGAATACTAGCCGTGCAACTGAGAATATCCAACGCCTGATATATATCACAAAATACAATCCCAAATGGCCAATATCCAAGAATTTCATTGACGGCATTATAAGGCATAACAAAAGTGGACAACATGAGGTCCGCAACGGCAAGAGAAATGATGAAATAATTAGTAACATTGTCTCGAAGTCTTTTAAATGATAACACTGCAATGATGACCATGATGTTTCCTACGATAGAAACAAAAACGATACTAAATAATACAATTCCAAGTATAATTTGTTCGGATTTAGAGTAAATGCTAGCCGGACCGGGTGCCTCGGTGGCATTAATACTCATATTTGCATCCATGTTTTAGCTGGAGGTGATGCAAAATCTGATCACTGGTATATCTTATCTCAAGATTGGTAAACTGGTACTCCAGATTTCCGGTACAATATATAAGAACAAAATCAGCATACTTGTGATCTTGTCTTCAGAGTCTTGGATTGGTCCATCATTACACCGCTCCTGTGGGCGAATGCGAAATAATTAAACTTGCATTGCGATACAATACAGATAAGTCAACAGAATCCCAGCAATTATTGTTTCAAATGGAGTTTCAAGTTGAACTGAGCAGAACCCGTGTGTGGTGAGTTATACACCTCTCTAACATTACTGGTTGTGAATCCATTTAGGAGTATTATGCATGCCGCGTTGCTGATGAATCGGTACTGCCTCATTGACGATAGAGGGCTGTCACTGCATCTGTGGTAACAAGTAAATAGAAACATATAAAATAGATGTCAACAGAACTCATCTTCAAGTAGAGGGTGTGTTCAAGCACAATACAGATACGATGTAAAAGGCATCACTATGTACTACCTCGACCTAGCAGTAGAGACTGATGCCCCTATTAGTATTCCGTTCACTCTGGCAACAAGACAGCCAAGAGATTATTTTCGTGGGTTATCAATTGCCGCCTAGCTCGGCCGTCGGTTGGTGATATATTAAACAGATAGCATGTTTAACTAACGAGGAATGATAGAACTTAAAAAAGATCTATATAAAAATGCCAAGTATTTCCCGAGGCGTTTTAATAGCACAACTTGAGAGTTCATATATTTTCATTTACAGCAAAAGTAATTTCTACATATGATCAAGTGACTTATATTTTTCAAAGAATAATTGCACGTTTCGATTTTCGCATCATTTCAACTAACTGCGTTGCACTTGTGTTTATTTATCCAGCAACATAAGTAACTGATCGGTGTCAATGTCATGGACGTGGCTAAGAAACAAGAGAATCTTGATCTATACAAGCATTTGATTTATCTCAAAACTTTCTTGGAAACATTAGCAGAAATGTTAAATGTATATATTTACCATTTGTGGAATACAGGTGCCGCAGTAGTGTTATTTTAGTGTCGTTGTACAGTTGTATAACCACAACTGAGAAATATGCAGTTATGTAAGGCTTGACGAAGCTTCAAATTCCTGTTAATAAGAAATAAAACACGACCCTTGTTAGTTATACATATAGATTTGCATAATTTAATTAGTAGTAGTTCCAAGTTAATTTCAAATTGGTAGTATTTGCCTCTAATGTTGAGCTTAACCTTTCCAATTTAAAATTGTATGTAGGCTATATATTTTGCCCGGATATTTTGACAGTATTCAAAATAAAACAATCAAACAAACAAACCTGCTGAATCTGTTGCTATAATGAATAAGAAACAAGAACATTCGAATAGATACCCACCAATTTTGACCCGTATATTGGTGGATGAAAACACACAAGGACGCACTTCAGTGTCAGTACAGCATTTAATTGGTTAATGCATGGATAATGATTAAGGATTGGACATCTCTCGTTATTGTTACACCATATTGGAAAAACAGAATGCATTTACATAATGATTGCTGTCTTTAATAATGAATTAATTTGCATAATTGTTTATCCGCTGTAAAGACATATTTACACGTATAGATGTCTGAAACAGAAAAATAGAATCGCAGATATGAAAGCTCGAGATAGGCATGTGTGCAGGCCCCGTGTGTTTTTGTTAATCATTTAGTTTTAGTGCAATAATTATGAGTCCTGATGGGTGGGTAAAATCATATGGGAGGGGGGCAAGAAATTTTGGCGAGCAAGTCGAAGGGGTGGGGGAGGGGCAAGCGATTTTTGGCACACATTCATGACCAATTGTTGCTTATACGTAGATAAGTGTATAATTCAAACTTTTGTAAAAAAAATGCAGGAACTTTGCTTTTGGACGTTAAATGTTTAGGCTACAATTTTTCGCAGTTCAGTGAGTTGCTGTTCCCGCAATTACGTTACAAATCAAGGGTAGATCACTGCATTTATTATTTTTTCACAACTTTCCGCTTTTGAAAGCAATAGAAATTTGTTAATCTGCAACAACTTTGATCGAAATGTGTGAATAATGATGATCTCAAATATTTAAAAGCAGCTGCATATCTCAGTAAGTCCGTATACAAACCCGTACTCTTACGATATTTCCATATAGCATCTTATGACCTTGCTTCAATTCTAAAACTGTTGACTATTCCTTTAATTTGTTCTATAATGTTTTGTTCTGATCTGGACCCTTTCAACCATCTCCAATATTTGATGAATAATGCAAGCCACTTCAGATCCCCATACTAGTTTGCTTAATGTTTGCCAACGCAAACAAAACACATGTCCTTAGTTTCCTTATAAAGCCGGGCCATACTGACGACGACATACAACACAATAAAACGACATTAAAAATATATTACCTTATATTACCTATTAAGTTGAAAAACAATAAAATATTTAAGATTTAAGATAAATCCGGTGCTTGATCACATTTTGCGTTCATCATTTATCAATCTTAATATTACTATATATTGACTGTGATTCAAATAACCCCGCAAATAACGCTCTCAACATTCTATTCCTATCCATCAGTTTTCCATATGTATTGTACATGAAGATGCGATTTTTCGTCTCTCTAACTCTCTACCTTTCACATTTTTCAAAGCGAATTGAAAAAAAAACCACCACACACATGTTTTTCCGATGAGCTTATTGTAACTTAATTTTCCGAGGTAATTTTCATCAATATGTGTATATTATTTTATTATGCGTTGTTCTAGATAGTGATTTTAACGTACAGTTACCCATCCCTGACACACCGTAAATATTACTCGACTCATGCTCGATTAATTAACAAGAGTGTCACACTTATGAGCCTTTTTAATCAAAACTCAACAAAAAGTCTGGTCAATTCAGATATTATTCGGTGAAAAACAGAATACAAACACATAAGCTAAAGCACTTACTAAACGAGTCTAAATCATCACATTTGTTGCGGTTCGCTTATTTACCGCGATCCTGAATTTGTTTCGAAATTGCACAATTTTAATGACACGCCTGAGCTATGTACATGATTATGCCATCAGTTCCTTGCAACATGTTGCATTAGCCTTTTCGAGATATGGCGGACACAATAGGATGGTGCTGGTATGCGGCACGAAGTGGGTAAAGTCTTTTGAATTTGCCGGGTTTTACCCAGATTGAAGACTGCCCTCCTTTTGTGTGCGCCATACTTCGAAAAGGCTGATTGATACATTTTCTCATTTTATTTAAAATCATCACTCATGCATGATTAAAGTACAGGGTAAAACAAAATGAAAATGCCATGAGCAAACAAGGATGTATTAAAAGAGGTATGGCTATCTTGTACATGTAATCTATACGAACTTTCAAGCAAGTGATTCACAAATTCTAAAAATATCAACGTGATAAGATCTAGGGCAATGTTATGTTATTTTATGTTATTGGGTTAAGGCAGTTATTGGGTTACGTAATAACGTTAGGGCCAGTCAAATTAGGAAAACAATGCCGAAAATGTCAATTAAAAATATCTTCGTCTTGACACTAAATGTTAACAACGTCAATAAAATGTACGTAGAACTTTAGTAACTAGACATCTACTTTATGTTCCAGACTATACCCACGTCAATTCAAACAAGCTTGAGCACTACACCATTTTACAAATGCATTTGTGTTCCCCATGTTGTTGTTCTTTAGTACTGAATTAGAATCAAGTATGGTTCAAGAAAACAATGCAGTCTTTTTAGAGCAATTGCGACTAATAGACAATTATTACATTGACCTTTTGTGTTACATTCATGTGTGCAATCGATTTCCAATCGAAGCTAAAAGCTTGCCAACAAACCAACAACATGTGTTGTTACGGTATATTCCAAATGACATTAGTCCAATTTTTGGTCTTTTTGGCGCTCTATAAATAACGATAGCGGGCCATTCAAGAGTGATGTGTATTTTCAAGTGTCGTTTATACATTTTTGCGCGGGCTAACATACATAAATGTACCTGTGATAACAACCTATGAAGCATATCTTCGCTGACAGGTTTACGCTCAAAAATGTATAGAGATTTTGGCCACATATCAATACAAGTATTAGTAAAATGCTTGTTTGGGTGTTATCTCCTAGATTTCAGCGTTATCTCCTAGATTTCAGCTGCTAATGCCTAGATAGGCCAGACTGAACTTTTGAATCTTTAGAATAGCTTTCTAATTTTGATAGGTCGGTTAGTTCTTTAGTTATAGTAAATAACACAACTTGTGTCCGGTTTTTATGGGACTCCACGTATGCCAAAGAAATGTTGGAGGAAAAGTAATCAGTTGTTCTGGAAAATATCAAAGGATAACTTGTTCTATTTTATTTGTTTACAGTCATAATGTACACATTTGTATATCGGTGTTCTTTTTTCTAACTTCAATAAAAAAAAATTATCACTTATATATTGTAAGTTATTTTTGAAATGCTTAAACAATGATAACATGCATAATTGTGACGTGTCATGTCAAAAGGAGACACTTGTGGGCAGGATCGTAAATGGAGAAATAACCAAAAATCTGCATGGGTTGATTTTTTCACAATTTGGGTTTGTTGCGAATTTGTAATGTTATTAATGTTAAAAATATTGTCTGATGGTTTCAGACTGGAATATAACCGGCATCTTGTATTTTTTGAGACATTTTTCAAGGTAATTACTACTCTCAACATTGTAAATAATATTTTTAAAGGCCGATATATTTCCAATTTTATAATACTATAACTTACGAACTCAATATTTTCGCTTAGGAATGTCCGATTTTATTGGGGAAAACAGCATGGTGGAGCAAAATATCTCTTTATTTAAGATACGTAAAAACCTCAAAATTGATAACCTGCCCAAAAGTGTCTCCTTTTGACATGACACGTCACAATTAATGGCTAATTCATTGAAGAAGATACTGTACTAGTGTATTTCTACTATGTACTCGTAATGACTATTTTCGGTGAAATTCCATGACTTTGAAAGCCGAAGATTATATTATTTTTTTAAAGATTAATTTTGACAGTTATCATCCACTTTTGTGTGAATATTACTTTAAACATGGATCTATGCTTTCGGGGTCAAGATCCGCAAAGAGAGAATTCAGTTAAGGTGGTACCATACCCCTGGCCATTTTTGTGCCTATTTTTGCATTTTTCTCAAAAATTATAGCGCATTGGTGACAAGTAAGATATGTATATTACAGTGGCAAGAACTACAACTACTGCACTGGATATTTTATTTCAGCACAGACAACAATTGTGGGGTTACACCCGAAAATGAGGGAAAACCAATATTTGGTCAATAAATCAATAACTACTTGTTTGAGTCACTGAAATTCCAGTGTAGTAACTGGATTCCTTGCCCCTATAATATACATAACTTTTGTTACCAGTGTGTTATTAGTTTTGGAGAAAAATGCACAAATAGTCACAAATTTATCAAGGGATGTAGTACCACCTTAAGTAATGTACATCTGCCCTACATAAGCCTATTCCCTACGAGAATTCTTATACTTAAACACTTATTGACATTACTATAAAAACATGCATTACATGAACTTCCGCTGCTTATTTTCCACTTCGATTTATATCTTAATAACGAATTCTCTTATTATCTTAACATAAAAACATAACATGCATTCATAGCCCTATATAACTTAAGGGGGTACTACACCCCTGGCCAATTTTGTGCCTATTTTTGCATTTTTCTCACAAATTAATGCCCATTGGTGACAAGTAAGATATGTATATTATAGGGGCAAGGACTATCACTACTGCACTGAAAATTCAGCAACTCAAAAGCAAGTGGTTATTGATTTATTGATAAAATATTGGTTTTCCCTCATTTTTGACTGTAACTCCACAACTGTTGCATCATGCTCAAATAAAATTTCCAGTGCAGTAGTTGTAGTCCTTGCCCCTATAATATACATATCTTACTCGTCACCAATGCGCTATAATTTTTGAGAAAAATGCAAAAATAGGCACAAAACTGGGCAGGGGTGTAGTACCCCCTTAAGGAACCTAAAGGAGTTGCGTCAGGTACTGTAAATTTTCATAAACATTTCAATCAATCAAATCATCCTGCTGACATACTTTTCAATTTGTTAATGTCCGACGATGTCGGCAGATGAAGAACACGTCATTCTTGTGCATCTTTCTATCATAATTTACCATTTTACTAATATGCCTTGATGTTGTTGTGTCATAATTTACTTAATTGAACATTAGTTTCATTATATTATCAAATGTCTTTATAGGAACACATTTAACCTGAACCACGTTCGTACACTTTTATAAAAGTGCAGTTTATGCTTTCAGAATGAGTAGGCCATCTCCCTAAATGGAAACGCTTGCAAATATTGCTGTGAAATTACATTTGCACAATAACAACAATTTTCAATTAATGAGATATAGCACTCACCAGGATTGACTTTTTTTTAAAATTGATTGTCCCGCTCTGGCGCGAAATACCAATTATACCGGGAAATATCCAAAAGTGGAATTTGTAAATAGCCTATATGCAGTCATTAATCAAATCCAAAGTTGTGCAGTTTTTCCATTACTTTGTGCTACCTTAGCTTTGTAGTCTTTTTAAACCATTTGAAACATTTAAATTGCACTTCTTTGGTTAATAAATAACATGCAAAAAAGTCCAAAAGTGGGAGAATAAGTGAATCACAAAATATAAAACGTTGGTGATAAGGGTCCAATAAAAATTCCTTTAAAAAAGGAATGGGGCGCCCAATGGGAGCTATGATAAGATGTGCTGAAATCCGGGGAGGTCACTCCCACTTTGGACGTGACGCGTATGTACATGTAGGGCTATTATAAGACCCCCCTTTTTCACCATCGCTGTCACCCAAACACCCCGTATTTTTCATTTAGATCTGTCACCCAAAGACCTAGACCTTAATATTTCCACCTGAACAGCAACGAGTCGCCTATATCACTGATTTTCGAAGCTTCTCTTGGCGCTCGCCCAAAGACCCCATTAAAAAAGTCATATTCTCACCCAATGCCCCCCTAATTTAGATCCAAACGGTCCCTCTCTCACCCAATGACCCCATATTTTGTACACTGATTTTAACTCTCATAGAATGCCAAAAATTATGCTCTCAGGCTTGCAATGACCCCATATTTTTTTATATTTTGCTCTCACCGGATGTCCCTTACTGGCCAGCCCTACACCTATATCCATTTTATATTGAGGTGTAAAATGGTACTGCATGGATCTTACGATTCGGTTACTAAATTTGGGTCAGTCCATGTCGAAACAGATTGAGTGTACACCCACCCTCTTGGATTTTGCTCTCCTTTGGCTCAGGGTACCTTTCATGGATCCCTAGGTGAGGTCACAAGAAAAAATTCAAATTCCATTTCGTTTGCGAATGGCGGGCAATCAAAGTTTGGCGACCTAGACCAAAATTGTGAATTTAAGGGTCCAAATGACAAAGTGCTCTCTTTGAGGGCACTTTCTTCTTAATTGAATCAGTTGTGATCCTCTTTTTGAATGTGGTCACTCACTGGCTGTGTCGGAAATACCTAATGCCAAAAAAGATAGATTTCGGAATTTCGTTGGGATTTCAGAGGGGGTCAAAATCAGCACTTCGTACTGTTCAATCAAATTATCTTGATTTTGAAGGACCCATGATAATGTCACAGTGCACTTATAGGTCCTAATTATGTTCAGAATGGATTAACCATATGCCAATGTCTATGAGCAATTAAAAAAAAAGAGAAATTTCTAGACCCCTGCAGAATTTTAGGCCACCCCTAAAGTGGTTCAGCCACAAATGGCACTTAAAGTCGGCAAATTTTGACCCCTAATAACTTTAGGTGTACACCAGATATGAATTTCTAGTCTTTTGCATCTGAAAGAATGTAGTTTAATGTTACTAGGAACATAAGATTTGTTTTGTATTTTTGTGTTTTAGTATTAAGTTGACGCTTTCAAAAATAGTCATTTTTGCCTAACATACCATGCATACAGGATACGGTACAAAATGCCAATTTTAGTATGATATTTTTTTATATTTTTGATCACTTTATAGCCATTTGTATTATTTATCCTGATATTTCAAGTTGCTCTTGAGTCAAGTAATAAGAATAAACTACTTTCTAATCCTCTGTATGGATTTTTAAGGGGGTCAAAAATGCACTTCCTGGCAACGATGCACATGCAAAGTACAGGTTATGGGGGTCAAATTTTCAGAATGCTCCCAATTATGTCAAGTAATATATCAAATTACTCGTATGGTCATGAGGATTCCAAAATGTATAGTTTGTTATGTGTCAGACCTTTCAGGAGGGCGCTATGACGAAAAATGTTCATAGGTCAACGACCTTTTTGAAATTATTAAAACACAAAAAATACAAAACAAATCTTATGTTCCTAGTAACATTAGACAACATTCTTTCAGATGCAAAAGACTAGAAATTCATATCTGGTGTACACCTAAAGTTATTAGGTGTCAAAATTTGCCGATTTTAAGCGCCATTTGTGGCTGAACCACTTTAGGGGGGGCCTAAAATTCTGTAGGGGGTCTAGAAATTTCTCTTTTTTTGAATTGCTCATAGACATTGGCACATGGTTAATCCATTCTGAACATAATTAGGACCTATAAGTGCACTGTGGCATTATCATGGGTCCTTCAAAATCAAAGATAATTTGATTGAACAGTATGAAGTGCTGATTTTGACCCCCTCTGAAATCCCAACGAAATTCCGAAATCAATCTTTTTTGGCATTAGGCATTTCAGACACAGCCAGTGAGTGACCACATTCAAAAAGAGGATCACAACTGATTTAATTAAGAAGAAAATGCCTCTCAAAGAGAGCGCTTTGTCATTTGGACACCTTAAATTCCCAATTTTGGTCAAGGTCGCCAAACTTAGATGGCCCGCCATTCGGAAACGAAATTGAATTTGAATTTTTTCTTTGACCTCACCTAGGGGTCCATGAAAGGTACCCCTGAGCCAAAGGAGAGCATAATCCAAGAGGGTGGGTGTACACTCAGTCTGTTTTGACATGGACTGACCCTATTATAACCAATGACAGTTATATCATAATATGAAAACAAATCCTTAAAGAAGCAAACATGTATATATATTCTAAAGCAAATAATTCTGCTCCAACAACCCTCCACAACATGATTTCCTAACAATATTGTTAGGAAATCATGTTTTCCATATTATGATATAACTGTCGGTTATAATACGGTTTATACCTGACAATTATTGCATGCCTGGTTATTGGTTAAACGGAAAGTCGCCGCGGATATTTAAGAGCATCCGAACTTGTGTTTTGTGGTTAATTTTGTATTTCAAACAAAGATGACAAGCCTATACGCAAGGGATTTTAAGGGTTTTGGTAAAGGCAAATGTTTTAAATAACACTTACAACACGAATGTCAATTGCAACTACCGCGCTAGATTTTCCAGGGATTTTTTTTAAAATAAGAAACCATGTTTATCGCCTATCGATGAAGTTCCTGGTTCCTTGATCGAAGCAGCTTTTTAGATCAACCAATGCCGCATCAAATCAAATCATGTCGCTCTTCACCTGGATCATAGGCCTACTCTGCAATCGTAATAGCGCCATCTCTTCAAAAGCGTTTTTAAAAGACATAAAGGCACTTTTATTATTTTCGTATTTCAATCTGTATATAGAACTACTTTACTTGTATTCAATGCATAGTAAACAGTAACAAAATCAAAATCAAAACCAAGCAAGTTGTGTTTTTATTTCTAAGCTGGGCATAATTTTAAGCAAAACAGTTGAAGTAAATCTAGCAAGACCGAAATTAGAAGCTTTTTACAAAGTCATGCCAAATATATGGGGCCACGCCGTAGCGGGCGCCCCAAAAAGGATTGTTTTACACAACTTCTTACATGTTGCCAATACAACAGTAGTGCGAGTGGTGAAATCATATGATAAACCATATTTACGTGGGATATGCCGACACTTTTGGCTCTCATTAAAAAAAATACATGTATCAGGCACACATGCACCCTTTATATTGGTATCTGTGGTTTTGGTAAACTAATGGAATAAATAATTCTCGATCACGAGAGGATGTATATAACTTTTGCGTACCGTTGCATCAGCGTACTTTTTGTGGAACAACACGATCGCGCGACTACAGTGCAACAGAGCATAAATGCCCAAAACTGCAATTTTGGACAGATTGACACGTAATTTAAAATCTAGATTAAAATGAAAGATGTCACTTACAACATTTTTTGATCAACCTCTGATCTTTAATAAGGTTGCAAAATTTGACACGTTTTCGTACATTTTTATATAATTAGCATAATAAAAAGAAATGTATGGAAAAAAATGAATTTATTTTTTATCGTCAAAAATAAATATGTTATAAGAATTAAACTTACAAGAAATATTGACTCTTGTCAAATCCTACCATTCTGTCAGAGAATATCTGCATATTTGTATTATTTTTTTTAATTAATGGATAAAATTGATTAATTAATAAATATTTTTTTAATGATTTACTATAATTCCAAACATATCAAGCAATATGTCAAATTAAAGGTAATGAAATGCTTTATAAATTGGTCAGAGCATATTTTGCAAAATGCTTTTAGTATTTAGTTATAAAATTCCAAACATTCTATTCCAAATTTTTGCTATACACGCACAGGAGCTGTACTTTTAAAATCCGCGCCTAATCAATAATGAGTCTTTCACTCCATTGTTAAAGTACTGCTCCCTGCAGCATTATGGAGTGACCAGGTCCTAGAGTATGATGGTTTTGTAGCAGATGACAGTACTCATTCAAGCCTATCAAGGTCAGTTATTAGCCACTTGCTGAATGGCTTGGTATTATCAGCTAACAAAGAGATACCTTATGCAGCTGCCAATCACAGTAGAGGTTTGATAACATTTTATTAAAAGCCAAAAAGTGATATAAGGACAAAGCTATGCATGTTGGTACTTGATTGTTTGGATTCCTATATGTTAGAAACCCCTTATAGGAGTATTGTTTTATGTGTAGTTTATATTGTTCATAAATTATATAGCTTTCAAATTTTGGGCATTTATGCTCTGTTGCACTGTAAGACGGACGGTGATTTGTAAATTCTCAAAAGATGTGCTTGCTCAAAAGAAGTTGGCTCTCAAGATCGAGATTTAGATATGTTGCCAATACATGTAAATATAGAATTCGAGGCCATCTGTAACACTAAACAGCGTGAGCTTAAAAGGCTATGAACTTGGGACATCACAACACCCCGCACAACACATGTTATAATTGGTGTCAGACCTATGTATGATACATTTATTCTCCCCCAATAATGGCTTTCATTTTAAACTGCGATCTTTACTTTTTGAGAAATTAACGAATTTATCAAAAAACTTTTCGGTGATCGCTACCTTAATGCTCCCATACCTTAAGTTGAAATTAAGCCATTTTATTTCCGGTAATGTTATTTCTATGGGAAAGAGTTCCGTCTTTTTTTAACTTATCTAAATAGGGGAGACTGGGGTAATTGTGGCCCCGGGGTAAATGTGGCCCCTTTGTCTTTATCAGGGTGTCTTTATACTATTAAAAATAAGCATTGGTCTAGGTGACCTAACTTTGTATTGTATGAAAGAGTGGTCTTTATATATTTTGTATGTGTTTGACATGAAAGGTAACAGTTCCCATTGATATAACAATTATATAAAAAAATTGTTTATTTAATGAGCTAAATTTGCATACCGTAGTATGTAATACCCGGCTTGGGGTAAATGTGGCCCCTGTTCATGTCTTATGCAAATTACTTGCATCTGACCCCTAAAAAGCTATTTTGGTCATTAATCTGTTATATGTTAATCAAATTAGCCGTTTGGGGTCATTGTTGAATCAAAAAAAGACATATTTTATGTTAAAGTCAAAACAAGGAAGTATAATGAACAGTCAGATCCGGCCGCAGTTTCGGCCCGGGAGTTTCGGCATGCAAAAATTAGCATAATAGGCCTAACAAGTATTTTACAAAATGCCTTAAAATGCCTTTTTCTGGTAAATAAACCAGTACAAATGGCCTAGAATTATTGCAATGACTATAAAACAGGTTATTAATAATTATCAGGAAGAACTGGATTCACAATACTCTTTAAATTCTTTATTTTGTTCAGAGGCCACAATTACCCCGCTTGGGGTAATTGTGGCCCCTAAAACATTCTGTTAATTATTATGCAAATTGTAATATATTTTCCAATTATATTTATCACATCTTATAAGTTATAGGTACCCATTGCCTCTATCCACTCATGCAGCAATTTTACTTCTCCAGTTCATACTTAAAGAATTACATGGTAAAAATGCAAAAGGGGGCCACAATTACCCCAGTTTCCCCTATAAGATATCCCCACTTGTACACAATGAAGAACTGCAACCGTGGACCCGGGCCGTGGACGTTGATTGACATTGTTTCAAACGACGAATTACACGCTGCTTTTCAGTTTTGTCCTCATTTAGGCGGTATCAAGGTCCACGGTTGCAGGTCTTTGTAAACGTTTACGCACACCACAGCAAAACCGTCCTCATACCATCAACAAATGCACCCCATGCCCACGTGATGATAGTACGATACGGGGATTTTGTCCAAACTTTTTTCCTTTTGTTTTTTACCCATAACCATGAATACGGTACACTTTAGGATTTACACGTTTAGTTGTTATTTGTTTCAATTTTGTTTGTTTGTGTTTGAGATACTTAGTACAATCTGCATGTCAAGTCACTGTATCTTCTAGAATAGTTAGAATACATGGGTGATGCCTTTTGTTATTGTCAAATCCGAGAGCGATGCGAGTGAGCATTATACGCAGTACCAGAGAAGATGAAAAAATATACATACCTGACAACCATGAGACGAAAATACAATTAAACGCAGCCCTTTTCCTCTCACAAGTCACAAAAATACGTTGAAAAACAAGTATAATCCAGAAATGTAGCCCCTTACTTGCATGCAATACTTTGTGTCAGTGTAGCGTGTATGTGTGCTACGTTTGACCAGGAGATCAACACTCGGCTCGGTATACACTGTAGCTGCCAATTTCCAAGGATACCACACAATCAAGGGTAAACATGTAAATATACCATTGTCCTTGTTTGAATGAATGTAAAAAAAATCAATACTAGAAAAAGACGCAAAGATGCAAAGGGCTATCCCCAAAGTTTGATCAAACTTTTTATAAAGAAACCTGCACTTGACCAAACAATAAAAAAACCGATTGTGCGGTTTTGCGGTATTGTTATGTTAAAGTTGGGAAACCTGTAAATGGCTTACGAATGATTTAGCCAATCAAGGAACCAATCGATGCATTGATGTGGAAAATATGATGCTCACGATTGAAGTGTTTTTCAAGTGTTCTTTGACGTAATCATATACTTTCATAAGTTTGGCATAACAATATAATTCGACTATTATAAGAATATAAATAAAATGTATGAGTGTCAAAGGCTTATGGACGCACGCACTCACCAGGCTCACCCACGTGAATTATGTTTATTCAAAATAAATAGAGATTTTAAACAACATAAAAATGAAATGTATATCCAGTCAGAGAAGATGACCCAGTTTTTCTGCTAGAAAAACGCAACTAAAATTCACGGAGCAAAATTAATGTGCAATTTTGGATTATTCATCATGGTATAAAACATTTTACATGAATAAGATTAGGCCGAAAATACAAAACGTGTGATAGCGTCAATAAAGGTATAGCGCCCGGGGTATAGCGTAAAAGGCCCACGAAGAAAGTGTCAACAATGAGAATAGTATACACAGAAAGAAATTGCGTTCATTTTTATTTCCAAAATATAGCATCAAAGAAGATGAGAAGAAAACATCTTCATGATAAAGCACCACCAAAGTTTGGTTTGGTCCAAACCGATGAAGCTATATGAAAAGGCGGCGCTCTATGGCGCACAAGCCTGACAAATGATATAGGAAACGTCTTTTGCCAGATCGTGCATACAGGGACCTATATTATTTCTATCTCTTGAATGAGGCGCATATATTTCATCAAAATTAAATCACGCATTGATCTACAAAGACTTGAAACATATTTCGTTGTATTTAGTAAGCAGAGTTAATAAATTATAAATACATATTACTTATAACTTGGTCTGCTATAAAACATCATCAACAACGTGACAGAATCATCCAAGATCCGGGTCCAAGATTATCTATATTATGCTACAACGAAATATACTTCAAATGTCTGTAGAGCAATGCAGGATTTAATTTTGATGAAATATATTCGTGTCACACAAGGGTTTATTTTGGGGTTAGTGCCGCTTGCGCAGTATTTTTGTGAATCTTTTGCCAATTTTCTACCACTTTTGTACCTTTTTATTGGCAAAAGCAAACAATTGACCATGACATGGTGACCCCCTGGGTGATTGCCGGACCCATCTCCACTGAAGATTCATACTGCGGGAGGGACTGAACTAGGCCTATAGTTGTGCAAAGTATCATGATGTCGGTGGCAGGGTGCATGGGTTTTTGCCCATGTGGATGAAAGTTTAGCTTTTTAATCAATTTTGACGACAACGTACTTTTCCATTACCAGCCACGCCGCGTAGGCCTACTCCGATTCCCAGGCTTCGCTTCTTAGTATACACCCGGGTGCAACCACTGTCGGTAAAGTGACGAATCAAAAGCTATATTATCATACATTTTCTCAAAAACAAACTATAACATACATATTTTCTATACCGTCACTTTTATTTCTGTTAATTCTGAAAAAAAAGAAGAAACCGCCTATATTTTCTATAATCGTATAATTTTGTTAAGTGGGTTCAGGAAGTCGACTGGGACACTCAATACTTATCGGTATTGTGTGTATGTGTAGGGGTGTGTGCTTTGAAATAATTTAAATAAAGATGAATAAATTAATGCAATATATCAAATGTCACCTGTGAGAAGCCATGTAAGACTTAAGATGTGATGATATTGAACTCAGTTGAACTTGCAGGGGTATCACGTAACATTTGAATTTGGCAACTTCCTTTGTTTGCATTCAACGGAAACGAAAAACATGCTAAACAAATATGTTCTAGCATAGTCATGGTAGTGACAAATTTCTTTATATCTTCCTATCAATTTTAATAAAAACGACCTTCAATTTCTTATCGCAAAATACTGTCAAATAATTTCTTATCGCAAAATACCGTCAAATATTGAATCAATGTCACCTGACAGGGCCTGACAGACCTTTCACTAAGTCACGGCCACAGTGATACGGAAATAAGCTTATAGATCATAATATTCAAAAATCTTTTGGAGTTGAGATCTTAATATTTCAAGAATCCTTCTTAGCGGTTTCCAAGCAAAAACATCTGGTAGACGCTATAATAAGTCAGTGACAGTGACCCGTCCTCTCACTTCTTAGAGTCACTGCTTAATATTTTGTTTATAAAAAAAAAGGTTTAGGTGACTGACCGAGCTAAAGAAAAAATTCTCAAACATTACATGATTCAGATCTTATCCACATTTGCGCTATTAAAAAAGTAGACGTTAATCAGTGGCGTAGCGTGGGTCATCATATGGAGGGGGACTGCCCATGATGGTGGAGGGGGGGGCACCTGGTCTGATGGGGGTGTACACGCCGTTTTCGTCAATTTTCAGATGGAAATTGCCGGGGAATTCACCACTAGACGTTATGTTAAACGGTTGAATATGCACGGTACCATCTGACGACTGAACGTATTTCGTCATCAAATAAATGTTCATGAGTGGCTTTCTGTATAGGTTTACTAGTGGATGCACCATGCACCACCCACCCCTCCCGGGCCACCCCTACGTTAAAATATAGAAAAGGAAATCTACACCACTGATTCACTCTGGACAAAAAAGCGTAAACAAAATGTTATTTTCAGTTCGAAGAGATCTCTCAAGGAAATATTATCTTTCCCAAGAAATATTGAACGCGATGGAAGTTCAATTTTAGAAACGTGTGGCGGTACATGCATGGTATGCCGCCATCAGCTATCAATCCGTCATCAACCTCATCTATTCAACACCGGGTGTGCTATTAATTAAAAACTACTAACAAGTGCACTTGAACCTCGCCATCTAATGGGGTACATCCGTTATCAGCGCGATCAAAAAAGGTTTGGAGTCCTTAACTGATCTGGTCTGACTTCCTGCTTCTGGTTTGACCCAATGTCTTTATGAGTGCCTCACATAATAAAGTTACCCCTCTTTCGAGGGTCATATTGGACACGCAATTAATGAAGAGCAAAAATTGATATGAACGTCTTGAGAATTTTGTTGGCCAAAACAAAGATGTGATAGGTAAGTTAGAGTGAAAAGAATACGGCTACGGTGTCATGCACAGATTTGCTTGAAAATAGTACAGATGGGTATAAGAAAAACTCACCTGCCAATTTTTTTCTCCAAAAGAGCGTTTTTGACTTACGTAATTTTTTTGTGATTGAAAAACACCATAGACTTTGTGCATACCGGAGTGTTTTGGCATGTTGCCAAATTGATCAAATCAGCCTAATTTATGAAAACAAATAATTTGTTTAAATGTGACTTTTTTCTCTTTTATACCCACTGCATAAATCTGGTTTTTGATTTATGTTATTGCAAAAATGCTACTTAATAAAGACAGTGATTTTCTTATCAAAGGAGATATTTAATGGTAATGTCAGTACTTTTTTTTTCTAGAAACAATAAATTACTTAAATTCTATAATTTCAACAAACAAGATGTCATATGTAAGGTTATCAAATTAAAAAAAAGTCCCTCGCCAGCTTTTTTTTTAATTAAGTGTTTCTATTTCAAATTATAGGTGTTTCTAAATAAACAATAATAAATGTAAAAATGATTTTTCTGAAAAATGTAATACTTTATCAAAAAAAAAAAAAAAACCTGGCGAGAGAATTTAGGTATTAAGCTTGTACACAATCCCTGAAACTTTGGAAACTATAGGACAAATGTGGAAAAATTTAGGTAATTTTCCAAAAATAAAGAAATACATACGAAATGCTAGAACTCTAAAAACAGATGGATTGAAGACTTATCTTTAGTTTGTTTTAAGTTTTAAGTTAATACACTATTCTGATTTGGTGCTGTAGCTATTTTGATGCAAGCCTGATTATCCGTTCATACTACCTTAATCATGCAAGTAACGTAGGTAATGTTGATTTTCCTGATTCCGGAACACCGTGCTTATGACTAACATTATTTGTAAAATATTATGGGTAATTCTTATAAATTAGCACACGCACCGTGGGCGCACCGGAGTGGTGGATGTGTCTATGTTTGTTTGATGGAATTATGAATGGATGGGGTATATAAATTATGTGTTATGTATGCTAAAGTGTTTCAACAACGTTTAAAGTGCTTTTACCTGTTTCTGCCATAACGTTTATATTTTCGTTTCCAAAAACTTGCAGGTTGATCGTGTGTATCTAACATGTCTAATTATTTCTACCTGTCGTCATGTGTGTATGTCTATCTATACGCTAAAACAGATAAGAACATTTCCGTTCGGAAAAACAACGGCTTATGAACATTTGAACATGTAACCACGTATTTCGTCATCAAATTTCATGAGTGGCATTCTGGATTACCATTAATGCTGTCGTGGTCTACATGCACCCACCTATCGTATTTATTTCCTTGTAACATGACCTCTAACATTCAAGCTTTCCGTAAACTGAAGTTGTTGTTTAAAGCACTTTATTCCGTGTATTTATTCCTGCAGAGCAAAGGACAGTAAGGCATCGGTCACTTACCATGCTTACATACAATTGAAGAAAATGATAACGAAATAAAATCCTCTGCGAAGGATTAAGATGTACGTGTAGGTTTACGTGCTGGATTTGTCAAGCCACCTCGTAGCAAAGACTGATCGTAAAAGGTCATCAGGTCACAGATATACACATTGGAAAGTGAAACATTCATTTTTTTTGCCGAAATGCCTCTTCGTTGGATTGTCTGTTTTACCCTGTCATTCATTTGCTATTGAGAACCAAAAAATTTTTATGGTGGACAAAAAATATGTTGGTCAGAAAAGCCGTTTTTTGTGATTTATAAAAAATTGTAGGGCTACCATTTGACCAAAAACTGACGTTTTAAATGGATTTATGAGCTTATTTAATTAAAAAAATGTATACTTTTATATATTTCTATTAATAGTTTTCGAGATATGAAATGAATAATAATTAGTGATCCACCGTATAATTGTATTTTATCGAAACTAGCAACCATGCAGTACAAATATTGGACAAAGTAAAAATAGGGTTAACAAGGCGAATGCTCTGGTTTAGTTGCATTTCTAAGCATGTTTTGAACTGACAATAACACCAGTATTAAATGGCCATGTTAAAACATGAGCGAAATAGGACACAATTTGATCAACAAAGCCACCGAATTCGGGTCACAATTGCTAGGAAGAATGGCTTTGAACTGTGAAGCACTGCAAGCATTGGTTTGAATTTTTCATGAATTTTGTGAAGAATAGGCGTGTTTGAAATGAATTGGGCTTTGTCATTTCACCCATAGTCAACTTTGAATGTATTTGAAAAGTAATATAGGACTTAAATGACTAGGTGAGCATGTTGAGAATGAAATGTCTCAAATCTAAAAGTAATATTTGTATTTGATTCGAAATACAGTTTAATATTTAACCTTCCCCTTACAAAACAAACATATTTCAAAAACCGTGCTTACTGATGGTTGGCCCTTTCAGCGGATACCTCAGTCGCAAGTTACCACACATCTAAAATGCGGCCATATTTAAAATCCAAATGATATTATATTCAACGATATGTATTAATATAATTTGGGTTCCAGAAAGGTCACAATGTGCATTATCCGGAACGAGAAAACTATTGAAATATAGGCCTACTCGAAGTTCATACGTGCTGGTTATAAACAATTTCTAAAAGTTTAAATTGACTTTCAGCACAAAAATTCAACTAACCTTGAATTTTCAAAGTGTGACACACATCTTCATTAGAAGAATTCCTATGATGGACTTGCCCTTGTGTTGACCATTGGCGACTTTTGGTCGAATGAGGGCGTTGTATAAGGTTGGAAATTATACGCCCTTATTCGACCAAAAGTCGCCAGTGGTCAACAAAAGGGCAAGTCCATCATAAGATATGTGTCACACATCGACAATTCAAGGTTAATTGAATTTTTGTGCTGGAAGTGTTTAAAGCGCTCTTTTAGCAAAGTCATAGAATTTACAACCGTATGACAAAACAGGCGAAAATAGTAACTTTTGCACAAGATTAGCAATTTAAAGAGAATTGGCCATTGCTCATTCTAGTAACTCTATAGTGTATGGACTATAAGTGTGCTTTTTCATTTAATGACGTAAAATTTGACAAATATTACAAGGAACACTTGAGGTTTTGACTTTTAAAACCTACATTTTGGTCAAAAAATGTGCTTGGATAGGTAGTTTTCAACAGATTTACCACATTCGCCTAATTGCTAACATTGAATTGCGTTATCTGTTGACCTAGTGACTAAACGTGTTATTAGGGGGAAGTGTTAGCTTTCGTTTGATAAAAAAATCTGATTGGAACACTTGAGGTTTTGACAAAAAACAATCAAAGAGGCCCATTTTTCAGCTAGAAGCTCCACAGCTCTCACATTGCTATGCACTCAACCATGTAGTGTAATGAAAGACTGTGGTGGAGACACTCACTGCTTGTTGTTCTCTGCTTGGAAGCTCTTGGAGGAAAATGTGTGCTCAGGTGTATCGAGGTGGAAACTATGCGCATGATGGTTTATAAGAGAATCGTTATTGTAGGCCTATACCTTTCCATATGAAAGGAACATTTGACTCAGGTAAGATATAAATTAATTGGAACTCATGAAATTAACCAATCACTTTATTTGATATGTTTGTGTGGCTACGGTATTGCAACTAGGTACATCTTCAAGCCGATGATACTTTGGTGGCAGTAATTGGATGAATGGCAACATATACACAAACTTCAAACTAGCATCAATTTCAAAATTAGCGGCGCAAGACGTAAACACGGTAAGAAACATATTCTTTCAAAATATCAACTGGATTGGCAGACAAACAAGTGGATCATATATCATACAAATTCAAGACATATGTGATGCGATCAAGCAAAATCAGTCGGAACTCGGCAATAATAAATTTTCAGTTTCTTATAGGATAGTAAAAAGGATTTACGAAGCTGGATTTTGCAGAAACCCCATTGAAATTGAACAACCAGTTCCAAAGATATGAGCAATTAAAGCGCTTCCAAAACAATAGAAAACAAAAGGAAATATTGCCTTTGTTTGGCTATATCTCAAAATCAATATTTCCGAGTTCCGACTGATTTTGCTTGATCGCATCACATATATTGAAACCAAGAAACTAATAAAGAGTGACAAACAGCACATATTCTGTGCAGACCTATATCAAAAAAGGGTCAAGTGACATAGCGTTGAATACACCGTATACGATAGAACGGAAACGCATTAAAATCATAACTCAAACAAGTTTATTGCTTTACTGTATATTTCTTCTTCGCGTGTTTCAACGACGCATTAGATTTGTTTGTTATGTATCTTGTTCCACAAAGAACGTCACAGCCACTTATCTGTGCTTTGAACTGCACTTTTAGGTTTCTGAGTACATCCTGCTAATAATATCAGCATAACAAAATGATTGAAACCGACTAATTTATAATATCATTATTTTGTGAATAGATAAGCGTGAATTTATAGTTCAAACAACCGGCGATATACCATTCTCCCATCTGTAAAAGTATTGCGCATAGGCCTATGTATTAAATTAAAACTGCAAAAGTGTTTAATTTACATCGATCAAGGTATTAATCGATGTTGTCACCAATGGCGAAACACTTATCTGAGTTTTATCTCATATTCACAGAGCTGGTTTTCATCACAGAAAATGTAGAAGAGCAATATAGATCGACTAAAGTGTCCGATGGTCAAATTAATTGGTAATAGTAAACCATTCCGATGAAACATTGATGAAAATTACTCATAACTGGTTAATTTGGCCAAATTTTATATCTTGAAGCGATATACAGAACATTTTAGGATTGTTTTATGCCGGTACAGATCATGCAGATAATGCTGATGTGAGCATGCGTATGAAACCTACCCTTGTTGTAATGTGTTTGGTTTCAAAACACTCCTCCCCACGCCATACATAAATTCTCCCAGCCACATTTCCCTATAAATAATTGTAATTGTAAAATTAAAAAAAAGTAAATTAAGTACGGCAGAGGTGGGGCTCGAACTCGCGCCGCACCACTATCATGGATTCTGAACGAGCCTAGCGCCTCAGACCGCTCACCTACCTGACTTGTTGGTATCCATCTTGAAACATATTTGAACATATAATCGCAATTTCAACATAGGCTTACCACGTGACAAGCAAAGACAGAAAACGTACCATCATATTTTGGAATTTTATTTGCTTAAAAACATTAATGTGTATTAATAGCGGTCAATTGCTGATAACTGCGCGTTCTACATACAGAAATCCGGCAATAAATGAGCCTAAAACGCCTAAATCCTTGCGCTGCTTTCTCCAAACTTAACTCCTTGCACTTCTTTCTCTAAAATTAACTCCTTGCGCTGCTTTCTCCAAAATTGGTGCTATTTCCACCTTTCACACATATCTTCAGGAAGCAGGACTACGATGCAGTTGTCCCCACATATATTGACAGTTGCGTTGAATCAAAAACTTCAGCAAGTCGACAGAAGAATATATATTCCTTTCTTGGATGAAGTACGCTCTTGACGTATTGTAGATCTTCTCCGACAACACTGACAGGCAGTAGTACATTAACTACAAAATATATTTCTGGTTTGCAATTTCCTTTCTTTGAAGAAATTGGACTGTAAGCATATTAGCTAGCTGGCCCAGATCAGCCCTATAAACTGTGAAGAATTGTGTTTACATTTTCTTATATATCAAGCACTGGGAAATGCCAAGTATTAATAGCCAAATGTGATCTTGGGAATTCCCAAGCCTTATAACATTAACCTTTCTCATTACATCACTTCCTTAGGGGAATTCCATGACATCATTTTCACTTTACAATCTCAGGGGACTTTCCAATTGTGCAACACACTGAAAAGGGGAATTCCCAGCTATCCATTCAATTTGCTGAGATAGGAATCCCTAAAATGTCTCATGAAATAGATTTTAATTGTAAACAAAGATAATCAAATTAAATTACTCAGGGCACATCACAATATTTTCTTTTATACAGAGGTTGACACAAAAATAATTTCATTGAAAACCCTCTCACTCGGCTATTTCAAAAGGGTAACCACGCTTCCTTAGAATGTGCAATAAATTAGCATTAAAATTTTTCTTATTTTAACAGCATTCTAGAAACTCTTGGCGTTTGGCGAAAAGAGGAGTAGTAGGCAAAGGTTTTTGGCACATCAAAGGGGGGGGCAAAGATTTTTGGCATGGCCAAAGGGGGGGGCAAGCAATCATCATCATCATCATCATCATCATCATCAGCGCCGATGGGAAGGGGATTACAGAGGGATTGCCGTTCCGTCGTCCAACCTAAAGTATTCACGAGGACCCGTAACATACATTATAAACAAAATATTAAATTATTAACAAAATATGTATAACTGAAAACTTGAAAGCGAATTTAGTTAAAGCAGATTAAAACAACAGAAGTGGAAATGAGAGTATAAACTCAGACCAGTAGATACTAGTTCATGGAATATTAGATGGCCCAAAGTTAGCCCACATTTCCAAGACTTTCCTTGCCTTCAAGGAATACAGTCATGGAACAACTCCATCAATTGTTTCAAGTTAAGAAGCTGTCTGAGGTACAATTGACAGTCAATCTGGTAAAAAGTGAGTTTTGCCACGCTACAGTCACAATAAAACCTTCGAGAAAAACCGCGTGCCTGTTAAGTAATCATTGTTTTATACTGCAAGATGATTGCATGGTGAATGGGTTATCGTATACATAAAAATTAAAGAAAGCAACAACACCATTAAATTAATCAAAACATTGATATCGAGATTGTTTTTGCGCATTACTTGTATAGGATGCTGAAAAGTGCAACATTTTCTGAAAGCATCATTTTTGGAAAATGTGATTATTTTTGGCCTAAACAAAAAGATTTTGAGAAGAAACAACTTTGGGAGGATAGAAAAACCATTCCTTTATTCACAGGTTTATAATTTTTTCAAATCAACAAAATGTATGTCAAGTTATGCAAAGAAATGTTTAGTAATTTTAGAGGGGGTATTTTTTTAAACCCTTTATATATGTGGTACATAAAATAATGGTTTAAAAGTAAAAAGTGAAAAAAAAAATCAGGTCTATTTATGGCAAAAAGTCCTCACGTTACGTTCATGTCGTAGCAGATAGTTACCTAAATTCTACCCCCTCGGAAAAACGCTGTGAGAAATGAAGCCAAATGTCATGCCAGACTTTAGTACGTTGGGTGATGACTGATCAAGTATGGGTATTAAGTCGGTAAGTTTTTATATTTGCACGTTTAAGAAAAAGGCGGGGAAAGGCTTAACAGATACGTTACCCCAATACGTATAAGTTATATTACTCACAAATCAGGTCTTCAAAATCACCCCATGTTTCGTGTTCTGAAACTATTAATTTTCATGCATTCTTCGTGTTTCCTATTTTGTCATTCCTGAGTCCAAACTTGAACACATTATGATCCCAGCCCATTTCATTTAAAAAAGAAAGCATCATTTTTGGAGATTGCCATCTGTGCAAGGAGGTGAGTATTTGAAGAAAGCAGGACCATTTCTGTGCGAGGATTTTCTACACAAAGGATATATAAATGCAATATAAAGTGTACAATGGACTTCGCTGAATAGTGATTTTCGCAGGATAATAAGCGAACTGATCCACCAGCCAGAACATTGGAGCAGAACATTATAATTAACTCAGAAGAAGACAGCTGGTAAAGTACTGATTAGCGAAAATTGTGAATGTGTGATTATATTGTATGGGCATTTATTGTTCATGTATCATTTGCTTTCAATTAAAGACTTGTATTTTGTTAACTTAATCAAACAGTATTATCATTGTTGTGCATTCGTGAAAAGGTGATTTTGGCCTTGAGTCATTACGGATCGTAACACCATAAAAACAAAACAGTAATCTTTGGTTCTTTGTAATTTTCACATAGATTTTTCCTCATCTTTTCAGTTTTCATTTTCATTAAATTAAAAAAATATTTTGGAGTATATAATATTAAAAGTAGATACTCGGCCTTCTAAAATCAGATCAACTGTACCGCGATTGGGTTTCACGAATCGTTATACGGTATAACATAACAACATAATGCGCCTTATGATGTACAGTTAATATTCATATATTCTTTTATACGCATGTTTCAGTTTTTGTACAAAAAATATTTCATTGAAACCCTCCCACTCGGCAATTTCTAAAAGGTAATCAAGGTTCCGTCCTGTGCAATAAATTAGCATTTATTGTTTTATTCTAAAAACACTTTTAGAAACACTTTTATTTTGGCGTATACTGCTGTCCCGTATGATTGATTGACAACTAGGCCTAGAAGTACATGCAAAGGAGTCAATTAAGGTGGTCAAAATCAGTTTCTCTGGTAATAAGATGCATTAACTATTACTATACAGATTGAAATCTGACCAATCGCATTACCGCGACTGCATAAATAAAAATTCCTTTAAAAGGAATAGGGCGAGCAAATTAATTGTCAAGATAAAGGTGTAGTTCCATATTGATATTGCAGTATTACTTCGATTTTCACTTGTCATCATTAGCAGAGGAGTGAAATTTTGATTGAAAGAATTAAACTAGGAAGGTTGGTGTTGAAAGTTATCTAAATGACGAAGAGACCAAGGAGAGCAATCAAATTTAGGACAACAAAATAAACACATAGGACTGTACGGTAAAACATGTACCAGCAGTCACCCCACCTTTGTAGGACTACACAACAAAAAGGCCCTCCACCATAGGACTTTACGGTAAAATATTTAGAGGACTATGCCAATTAAACATTGAATCCAAAACCATTATGTAAATAAGATAATGGCAATTAAAATGGGCTCACAGACATGGGTTCATTATTATGTAAATGAGATGTTCAATGTTTGCATGCGATCTCAATAAAAATTCACTTTAAAAGAGAAAGCCAGCTTCAATGCAGAAGAGGTCTTGTAATTAGTTTGGGTGGAAGGCATTTTCAGGATCACGCTTTTTAGGATCCATCATGTTTCATGACAGTCCACCAAACCATCAATGATGAGAACATGCACACAGAAAAAGCAAACCAAACATTAACTCCTATAACTTCATGTCAACTCTTTAATTCATTACTCCAAATTGTTCTGTCTTTTTGTGCTTTTCTGCCTTTTAGGCTACCCTTAGCACATTATTAATATTAAGAAATACACTGCAGTTTGTAGCTAATTGGCTAAAAACTGCCACTTGCCTTATACATGACATTAATTTTATATTAATTCGCAATGTATACTTACTATAGCACATTATAAAATTATAAAGACTGCTCACTCCAATCATGGAAGTAAGAATGTCTCTTATTTCCATGCTCCAATCTTAACTTTTAAACTTTTTTGAACGTGTTGGTTGTTAGTCCGATACTCCGGCGAAGCTATGAATTCTATAGTCTGCATTGTGTGTTTTCTCTTCAATCATTTTGTTGAATGCCATAATAATTATTTAATAATCAACATGATCAAATAAGAAAAGGTGGATTCACTTAAGTCATTTTATTTATAATTGATAGACTAATACAATAATTCATTTGTTTACCTACCTATTTTTAATACATGTCAAATGGGGGTAGGCCTATATTGTTCAATAGGCCTACATGTATAAATTATGCCCATATCATAGATAGGCCCTGAAATTGCATCGAATTTTTCCCGTTGAAAAAACAAAACTGATGTTTAAGAAATCAATTATTTCATTAATGACATTTTGAGTCATTTTTATCCATAAAACGATACAGGATATAGGATATTGTTACTTTGACTTTTACGTCCATAAAGGTTTTAATCATAGACCCTGGAAATAGGGTCTATGTTTTAATCATGTAATAATCAATACACTCGCATCTCATGCTGTGCTGGTCTCCAGGAGGTCTGCAAATGTATGAACGCCTGATTATAACCATAGATTTTATTCGTTAATATGCTGTGGAAACAATTATAGGCCTGGCATATAACTTTTAATGTCATATTTTCTTCAAACCATAACTTTTGAAATTCTCACTCGTTTTCATTCGTTGAAACGGCCAAACATACTCTCGTTTTCTTACAAATCGAATATATTTTCACCGTAAAAAGTTCCGCAAAGTAATTCAAACCAATGCTAGTACCCAGTAATCTCTTTAGTAAACAAAGACGATCTCCGAATTAGATAGCCAGCTCTTATCTGGACATGTTGACATAAATTAATTGACTCAGTGAGGTTGACAAATAAATCCGGTGTGTGAATAGTTGATTCGGTGACCGACTATCAGTAGGCGCGGTAAATTAATCTGTTTACGCCCTAGTGGTACCTTGCGCCCAATGTTACGTAAAAACTGGCAATCATGCTTGACAAACAAAGAAATGAAAATAATCTGTTGCAACTTTCGGATTTGCATAAAAGTAATTCTAGTTCTACAACAACATGTTTTATTATTTCTTTTAATACAAACACATTGCTGCCTAAAATGACTTTATAGCACTGATTAGATATCAAAATGAAGTAATAATTACAAATTTTCATGAACACTCTCGCCTCTGTAATTTCCCGAGTATATAGACAGCACGAATATTTTCTGCAACGCTGTGACCAATATGTATGTCAAAACCCAGCGCAAAGGGCGAGAAATGCTCCGCATTTCTCGCCCAAAAAGTGATCATTCGGCAAATAGGCAGATGCGACAGAATGTCAAGAAGGAGAAAACTAACCACACACATTAAAGATAACTAGGGTAGCAGTCTGCAATTTGCAGAAAGTCAGAAACAATGTAACAATTGATACCGTATGTGATAGACTATTAAAATTTATTTCACAATTTGTTTGTCACCGACAAAAAGAATAAACAAGCTATTAAAATCCACACACAAAAACAAAAACAATATGAACAAAAGAAAGGAAACAAAAGCCAAAACTCCCAAAAGGGAGATTTGTTTTTCACTTACCAATAGTACCTGCGATGCATGGTGTATAATAGATTTTGACGGCTCCATATTAAAAAGTGGAATCGGTTTCTTCCACTCTCTCCTATATATCCACTCATATGCATCATAATAAACACATCACAACCAGTTAGAACATTGTTCCTTTTATAACCGTTGACATCAACGTCCGTTTAATTAAAAATTGAAGAAGAAATACCAGATGTATCAAGTATCGTTTACATTTCTGAAGGTAAGATTAGTACCATCACTCTTGATATATGCCCCAAATGACCCATATGTGCTCGAAACGTGTCTTTCTCGTGGATTATAACCACTGACACCTTGCTTAATTTCTCCCCCAAGACCGATTGATTTCTTCTATTGGTGCAAGGTTTATTTGACCAAGTCAGTCAAGCAAGTGTAATGGATTTTCTCCAATCTCTATCTGTCGTATCAGTCTTATTTTCCTTTCTCGCTTTCATTCTCTACTATCATGACCATTTTCATTATCATCTCTGCCTCTCATCGTCGTTCTCTCCTCCTCCTCCTCCTCCTCCTCCTCCTCCTCCACCTCATTTTCCTCATCCTCCACCTCCTTCATCATCATCTTCTTCTTCTTCTTGCCTTTATATTATGTTCGATTTATTACACAATGGAATGTATTGCGCGTATAAGACACCTTATTATAGGATATTACCCCGGGGATATTACCCATCCCATTTATCCCACGTATTGGTAACTTAATTTTTCTAGTATATTGTTTCATAATAACCAATTTTCAATTATTTCGACAATTGTAACTTCATGGCTATTAATACCACTTTTATTTCGTAGGGAAACACTATTAATAGATTAACGTATTGAATTATACAAATTTAGATACTTTTATTAAATACAATTCGCGTCAGTTCATAGATATAATACTTTTAAATAAGGATACCAATCACACATAACCCGTATTTTAATCGCGTTAACGGTCATATCTTATTATGCTACTCTTATTTAACCGTAAATAAACTGTATATGAAGTGGATGAAGACGTCTTAATGACAGTTCTGGTTATGGCTTTAAGTGACGTGTATTTATTTAAGAAAATGTCGGACGGGTCAACTTCTGATATTTTTCCAATTGAAGACATATTTACTAAGCTATAAGGTGGTTCTGTGAAACGTATGTATAGAAAAGATGCACCGAATCTGGTAACGATATTTTGTACTACGCAAACAATTTGTTTCTTACATTTTGCCCATATTGAAATGATTGCAAGACGTATAAGTAGTAAATATCATTAAATGTTGGACTTCTTGAAAACTCTATGCCCAGCAAACACAAAAATATTTTCAAAATGTTGTAAACGTGTCTGGTTGTAGTCAAAAATTTACACAACTAACGAACCCGAAAACAAAAATTCACTTTCTTCAACTTGTTAGTGAGTAACAAAAGGATAAAATAAAAAGATTGTTCAAATGTAAGAGGCTAACACTTCAAAATAACACTGACATCCGAAAGTGTAAACGAAAACAGAAACTGAAACGATAAAAAGAACCTTAGACTCAAAATACATTCGCATTTATTGTCAATCAAGCTATGTAAAGTTCGATCATTGTTGGACTTATAAACCACATTTCATCTTACATCGATTATTTGTTATATAGGTCTATTCATTAAAGTCATATTAATGACTACTATGAGGGGCATGCATGGGTAAGATTATAGGCCTAAGGTTATCTCAACACTATGCTATGACCCGAGGCGCTCATAGCATGGTTTGAGATCACCGCTGTGCCTCGGTCGGGTCATAGCATGGTTTTGAGATCACCGCGGGCCTATAATTTTAACCATGTCCCAAATATCAAGCTAGCCGTCAATATTTTGTTATATATGATACCGAATGCATGTACGTGGATGTTGTGATTGCGCAGTTTGATTGGGACGCACGTGACCGACCAATAGTTCATTTTGAGGGCATAGCTAATTCAATGACTGCACTTTCAACCAATCAGATGTCAGAAATGTGGTATATGATGTTTTTTTACTGCTAGCTGGGACAAAACCGCTTCTACTACTGTGCAAGAACTGATTAGAAAGTAAAAGTTCTGATTACTGTCGCACGATGTATTAGATGATGAAACCCCTGGGTTATTGGTATACCGCTGCAAGTAAACATTTGTGAAACCTGGAATTAACGTTTGTACAGCCTTTCCAATTTGTATTAGGCTATTTGTTGATATAAATCTAGGGCGAGGATAAATTCAGAAGGATTTATTCCAGACGAGATTAAGAAGTTCAAATCAAGGAAAAATATCAGGGAATCGCGTTATGTAAGATATTTCATGAAATTTCATCGCGTTGCTGATGATCAAAAAACTTAAGCATTGATGTTTCGAATTCTTTTATGAAATTTTATCATAATTAGAATAAATATGTCCATATCTAGTACAGTGGCATCAATACGTACTTTAGAAGCCAGATTTTTGAGTCACAAACAAAGTGTGAATGTGACAGACCACAGAGAAAGTAATAGCCTTAAATCTCATCCGTGATGCAATTCACTTCAGGGAAGCGTATAAGGGGCATGCTTCCACGTAATTTCGTTACGGACTAGCTTAGCATAAACAACAATTTGCTATCGTGCGACGTGTGAAACACATGCAGACAAAGTCATACTTGTTTAAAATGTAAAATTACTTTCGTAAAGTTTCGCTACAATAAAGAATAGATCGTTGAATCCATTGATCAGTGTTCCCATGAGACAGTTATTATTGAGTCTGGTGTAATTTGAGCAGTTCGCATTAAACATAAGAGCAATTAATCATGTTTCAAAATGACAAGGAGCAGAGTGGTAGTCTCTCTCTTTTTCATTCTATTTGTCAAGCAAAGTTAACTTAGTTCAATGATTGTGGTGCAAAGAATGACTTATTTGTATGGTACTTCTACTAATGGCATTATGTGCTGGTTCTTTCGCAATATATGTTGCTTTGTTTTGTAATTCCGTAATTACAGAACGACTCATATCATGGTAATACCCAATAAACATGGAGAGCAATAGATTATATAACGTATTGTTCCTTTGATGCCGAATTGATTTGCCGACACGGGATTCATAAGGTGTATCTTTTGTTTTAGACAAAGGGTTCCGCCATTAAATCGGTATCTGACCTGACAAAGTAGGTGATGTTGACAGACCTCAATGACGTTTCTTGCTGTAACACAGCACTTTCTCAAATTGAATGACCAGATTTGACATTTCTCGTATGTTGCTTCCTGTTGGTAGCTGACGTAGATGGTGTTGTTAGTAACTGGTCATATATGTGCGGAAGGAAGATAAAGGAATCAATTTGGATACGAAAGAGGGGCAGGCTAATACACTCAACAGGGATTGTGGCAACTACTTCATTCCACACATATATATTACCAGTTACTAGCAGCGCCATCTACGTCAGCTACCAACAGGAAGCAACAGACGAGAAAGGTCAAATCTGGTCATTCAATTTGAGAAAGTGCTGTGTTACAGCAAGAAACGTCATTGAGGTATGTCAACACCAGCTACTTTATTGGATTTGTTTTAGAACCTTGTAAATAATGCACAGCATTATATGCACCATAACATGGAAAGCACATTTTCTATCAAACAATTATTTTACACCATCTACCGACACAGCCCAATTAATATTAAGCCTGTGTGGTTTATGCAGACCCCTTCCAGACACTTGGCACTTCGTGAAGAAATATTCGATACTTAATATTAAGTCTGTATTATAAAAACTAAACACATAAGAGCACTAAGCAGTCATTTGATGAAGCCTTAATGGATTACGCCATAAAACGCCTAGTCAGAAGTATTGTAGCTTACACCTCCCTAACACAAGTCACCCATGGACATTGATTGTACACTCTCATGATTCAAGAATATTAATTGGCAACAATTAATTTCCAATATGTCAGCGCTCAATTCGGATACAATAGATGAAATAAGAGCTTCAGTCTGTTGGTCATACAATTTGGTTTTTTTTTAGCTAAAACATATGGAGCGTTTAACAATTAACTTCTTTTCTGTAACAATACATTGTGTTTAATCTTGCTATACTATCAGAGTCAAGTGTATGAACACAACACAAAATATCTGCTGTAATGAGCCCATTTCTTATTGCTATCTAGTGTAAATAAGACCAACCGACCGACCATTTTCATGGAAATTAGAAGAAGTCGTTAATGGACAATAATATTATAACACATAATTATTCCCAGTTGTAGCTATAGTAAGTGCTTTTAATGTTTATTTTTAAAACATTGTTTTCCTTTAGCAAATACATGCTGTGACTTTCTTTTAGACAAATGAATATCGCTGTCTCTTAGCCCAGATAAGATGAGACAGATAAACAAGGATTGTAGTGTTATCATAGCACTAAGAAAAATACAAGATCCAATTTCTGTTCAAGTCCAGTTTCAGCTTGTTTTTAATCGTGAAGACAAATTGAACATCAATATTGAAATTGACCTCTATCGACAGTACTTGGTGCAATTGAACGAAATACAAGTTGAACAGGGACCCAAGGGAGGTTCTTGTCTATTTATCCTGACCATTCCTCATATGTTTTTGTGCTAATATATTCTAAAATTTGATCGTGAACTTAATAATATGGACGCACTTCTATTAAAAAAGGGACACATTTTTGAAATTTTGTCGCATGTTTTATACAGGGTGTGCCATAAAAAAACAGAACCCTCATTGTGCCCTCTTTTTCTCCTATATTTGAAAAGTTAATCAAATATATTTTGGTATGTAAAGAAACCTTTATTCGTTAGCTTTAATAAACCGAAAGTTTCAATCGGCTCACAACGTTTGAAAATAATTATGCTCTTTTAAAGAATGTACCCGTTTATCACTCTGTCCACGGAGGGTACTTCAAAGATTGAAAAGGAGCACACGTACCATGATGAATATCAAGCATTCCTCAATGATAACTTTATAAAATAACGAACTTTATTGAGGGAATGGGCTTTACCGGTGGGCTTATGTCATGGGCTGTGGATTGTGATTATGGTCATGAACTTGTCGGCAAAAATGGATATGGGATGGGACTTAACTTGCTATACTTACAATTAAACTTAAATTTTTCTTTGTTATTTATGCCTTTTTGTTTTATTATGTTTCTTACTTTCTTACTTTGTTGTTTCTTACTTTCTTTTTATTTACAACATGTCATTTTCTCTTTTTGGGATTAAAGGTAGCCTGAAATGGGCTGTTTGGTATGTCCTTGGTTCGTCTGAAGTGAGTTTTACTGTGCTGCTTTAACCTCTACCTGGTTGCCTCCTTGACTAATACAGGTTTCAGCCCGGGTCCTCATTGCATTCATGCGTACCCTGCCTGTGCGCAGTACTTGCGAATGTAGCAGTAATACGGTTGCGAAGATATTGGAGGCTAGCTGGGGATCCTCGCTCATAGTGAATGCGTTCCAAAGCCTAATGCTATTATTTATTCATATCATTAACAATGTGTTTCATTTTAATCTTTGATGTTGCCAAACCTCATCCGTGGACAGAGTGAAAAACTGGTACATTTCTTAAAGAGGGCATATCTTCAAAAATTGTAAGCCGATTGAAATGATTATTTTGGTTTATTAAAGCTAACGATTTAAGGTTTCTTTACATACCAAAATACATGTGATCAACTTTTCAGAAATAGGAGAAAAGATGAGGGCGCAACGAGGGTTCTGTTTTTATTGGGACATTCTGTACCTTACATGAAACGTCTATCACCAAAACGTTCTTAAGGGGGCGCAACACTAAATAAGCGTCCCATAGGATAACGTGTGATTTTGGCTTACTTCGAGCGCCATTCCTGGCGTCCCTGCAATACTTGACAAAATAAATTTGGTATCAAATTAAAGCTCTGTTTCTGTAGATTCCAAAACATTTGTCGGCATATATCGATGACCGTTGACTTTTTCCGCTATTTCGCGGTGCAAAAATATGGCCTAAAATATACTAAATTCACCACTCACATTTCAAAATCGGAAGTTATCTTCATCCGCCACAGAGAATTGCTTTTGAGATAAAATGTCCGGTTTTTTCTGCATGTTATCATTGAAGACACTTGTCGAATTCATATGAGCTGATATTGAGTGATTTAAAGTGAACATGTCGGTAGATATGGTCGCTACAATCTCATAC
Organism: Amphiura filiformis; assembly: GCF_039555335.1. Lineage (NCBI taxonomy): Eukaryota > Metazoa > Echinodermata > Ophiuroidea > Amphilepidida > Amphiuridae > Amphiura > Amphiura filiformis. The sequence goes on from NC_092628.1 coordinate 58,444,612, forward strand.
TCACTACGGACTATATTAGCCGAATTTCGTTCTTACATAAAATGCGTAGTGATTTAGTGTTGCGCCCCTTATAAGGATTTAAAAGTTGTCAAAATCCACATTTGTCACTTATTAATTAAATTAGAGACAATTTGTAGCTCAACACCGAAAATTTCATGTCTCTGCGACATTTCGTTCAAGAGAAATGTTGTTTTAAAGATCAGTGCCGAAACGCGTAAAATCGCATATTTCGACTTTTCCTCCAATATGCGAGAGTTTGCACAAAACTCACTAAAACTAGTGACAGACAACAATTTAAGCACGTCTTTGAACCATGTTTAATTTCTTTTCTAGATTATCTGTCTTGCCATTTTGTTTTGGAAAGCACTTGTTAATGAGTGTGAAGTACAAACACCCCCCTGTTTCAGTAGTAACAATTATGGTCTTTTTGCATAGGCCTACTGAATATGCAGCAAAACGGCTTCATGCAGATTAACAATGTCTATTAACTTTAAAACCCATTTTTGAGCCTTTTTGAAGATATTTGGATACAATTTCTAGACTTTGCAGGCGCCTGCTCGGCCAATAAAGCATTTTTCCCAATAATAATTCATCAGGGTGACTTTTCGTAATCCTTGTTTATCATCATGATTGAAATAGAACACATTTCATGACGCGCATTTCTTATTTTACGCGAAGAATGTAAAAAGAACGCGTTCATAGCGACGGCCGTTATAAGGATTTAAAAGTTGTCAAAATCCACATTTGTCACTTATTAATTAAATTAGAGACAATTTGTAGCTCAACACCGAAAATTTCATGTCTCTGCGACATTTCGTTCAAGAGAAATGTTGTTTTAAAGATCAGTGCCGAAACGCGTAAAATCGCATATTTCGACTTTTCCTCCAATATGCGAGAGTTTGCACAAAACTCACTAAAACTAGTGACAGACAACAATTTAAGCACGTCTTTGAACCATGTTTAATTTCTTTTCTAGATTATCTGTCTTGCCATTTTGTTTTGGAAAGCACTTGTTAATGAGTGTGAAGTACAAACACCCCCCCTGTTTCAGTAGTAACATTATGGTCTTTTTGCATAGGCCTACTGAATATGCAGCAAAACGGCTTCATGCAGATTAACAATGTCTATTAACTTTAAAACCCATTTTTGAGCCTTTTTGAAGATATTTGGATACAATTTCTAGACTTTGCAGGCGCCTGCTCGGCCAATAAAGCATTTTTCCCAATAATAATTCATCAGGGTGACTTTTCGTAATCCTTGTTTATCATCATGATTGAAATAGAACACATTTCATGACGCGCATTTCTTATTTTACGCGAAGAATGTAAAAGAACGCGTTCATAGCGACGGCCGTGACAGGGGGGCGCAACACTAACTCAGCGTCCCATAGGATAACGTGTGATTTTGGCTTACTTCGAGCGCCATTCCTGGCGTCCCTGCAATACTTGACAAAATAAATTTGGTATCAAATTAAAGCTCTGTTTCTGTAGATTCCAAAACATTTGTCGGCATATATCGATGACCGTTGACTTTTTCCGCTATTTCGCGGTGCAAAAAATATGGCCTAAAAATATACTAAATTCACCACTCACATTTCAAAATCGGAAGTTATCTTCATCCGCCACAGAGAATTGCTTTTGAGATAAAATGTCCGGTTTTTTCTGCATGTTATCATTGAAGACACTTGTCGAATTCATATGAGCTGATATTGAGTGATTTAAAGTGAACATGTCGGTAGATATGGTCGCTACAATCTCATACTCACTACGGACTATATTAGCCGAATTTCGTTCTTACATAAAATGCGTAGTGATTTAGTGTTGCGCCCCCTTAAATAATTATACTAATATGGAGGACGCGGTCAAGTCACAAGATGGGCGCTTCGAAATCGTACAACCCGGGGCGTACACCGGTAAGGTTTTACGTGCTGTCAAGAGAAGAGACTATTGATACATGATATTTTCAATAAGTTTAGAGAATACGGGTTATATACCTTTTGGGTCACCCGGGTCACCTGTGTCACTAAATGGCCCAACCAATTAAAATGTGCTTTGTTATGACAGTCAATGATTCGGCGCTTAAAGCAGTGTGATTGCCTTTATTGCGTTTGATGGCGATGTTTATGATGTAGAAATGGGGAAGTGATCACTGCCATGTAATTAATATTAGAGAGGTTGCGATTTTCAAACGCCGTGATCGTACGTACTTCCGTCTATCTATTCTAAATCACTATCCTGTAAGCACCATTTGTCCATTCAAATGCGTGTGAGATCGGCCGTATAAAAAGAGATTGCGATTTGGCTTTTTGATACAAGCGCACGTACGGCATACGCTCGGTCCCCATTGAAATTGACATTTTGTACGGCGTCACGGCGGTTCATGCAACGGACTAAATTGTCAACACGAAAAGGTCTCATTTTGAAAATAAAGTCATGATATGATTATGCATGAAGTGGTCCTTAAGGGAGGTGTAATGAGCGTGAACCTGGTTTGGATGCAGAGGGAGTGTGCCTGTAACAGACACAGCGACCAGAAAACGACCAGCTCAGATCGCGCGCCAAATAAGTTTGCAGTCCAGAAATTTCATTTTTTTCTCAGCCTTTTTCTCAGTAAAACCTACTGCGTTACCACTGAGCCAACTGACAATCAGCTATGAGAAGTTTGATAGTAATCCTTGATATTGCTGAATAGAATAAATCAATACTGATAGGTCTATTTATCTAATGTACGATGCTATTCAAATTGGCCTATAAACTAGGAATATAATGTGAAATGACTATCAATCGATCAATCAATCAAGTTGTCAAGTTATCAACAATCAATAATAAACCGACGTAGGCCTATCATGGAATATTACTAACTAGGCCTACTAACTAATATACCAAATAAATAAAATAAATAAATAAGTCAGTAAATAAATAAATAGGCATAGGCCTAAATAAATAAATAAATACATAATGCAGAATGCAGTTAGTATTTTAGTTGCAAAATTCCAAACATTCTATTCACACATTCTATTATAATTTTCTGCTATACACGCAAAGGACCTGTGCCTTTAATATGTCCGCGCCTAATCAATAATGAGTCTTTCACCATGCTCACACACCATGTTAAACTATTGTATCCCTGCAAGTATTATCTACTGACCAAGTCCTAACAATGAAATGGATGCTATAACGTACCCAATCAAGCGAACATATCAAGGTCATATCAGGGCGTTATACAAAGAATGGTCAAAGGTCAACGTTTCCAAAGAAGTATAGTAATAGATGTAGACACAAGCTTTCGTGCGGGAAACATAAACACATAGTCGTCAGTCGTGTGGTTTTTATGAGATTTGATACGGCGCTGAAGTCTATTGGCTGTCCCAAAATCAGTACCAGACCCGGTTTCCAGACGGCAATGTGTGTGTTGTTACAAGGAATGCAAACTCATTTTATCAATGAGTGAACCACATAGAGGAATACGACATCTATCGTGAGCCAATCTGCATTCTGTTGCCTGCAAAAGCCGACGATCAGGTAAAAATTCTAAAAGCAGCGTGACTAGATATTTGCGTTAATTTCATGATACGTGTAAAACGCATTGAAAACGCCAAATTGCAGTCATAAAATATATAATATTAGTAAATCACCCAATCGAATGTTAACGTAGGTATGTGGAAAAGAACTGCAATAACAATAACAAACTATGTGCCCAAGGAGTTGTCTTCGGCATGTCGCTTTTTTGAGATATCACCAAAAATATCAAATTTTTGAAAAACGCCCCAAAATTTAAAACAAACACGAACCTTCCAAAATAAATATATATTAGCACTCGGCGGCCCAGTCACTACCTGCCGCTGTGATTTGGGGTAACTCATTGCTTCCCCTCTCCAGATACCGGTACTTCAAGGTCGCTCATACCCCAGCCCTTAATCTACCAAAATATTAGCTTTTTGGCAACCATAATTCCGTGACGTAGGAGCACAATTTTAAATAGAAGGGAAATGCACAGTAACAGAAGGGAAATGCACCAAAATAAATAGAAATGACCATGTGCGCATATCGAAATGGTATTTTTATCGATAAAAGGAATACAAAAGCTGTTACTTTAATTCAGCATGGAAAGTGCACCTTCTAAGATGATACATTTATGTCGAAGGTCATTGTCTGGCTAAGGATTGGTAATTCTATGAACCGAGACGAAGAAAAATCGGGTCAAGCAGCAGCTGCTGACTTTAAGGATCGGGTCATTGGCTTGCTATTGATATTGTCCAACACCGACCACAGACTGCGTTTCAATGATACAATCATGGCTGGCTGGCATCGATACACACCACACCAAGTCAATAATATTCAAGCTTTCTTATAACTGTGTGAAGATTTGTGGCCGGAGTACCATTGTACATTTATTTTCCGCTTATGTAAAGTAAATTTGCGTGTTATGGTTTGCTATTCTACAGATGGCACTGATACTTCGATATGTAATAATCCAATATTCTTCTAAACTACAATAACGCTTGACAAAAATATACATTTGTGCGTTTAAAGTTACATGTTACGGATGTATTACATGTAGTTAATAAAATCCATTAAAAAGGACTACCCTCTGTATATTATATAAAATGTGGCTTCTACTGTGTTCTGACAAGGTCAACATCACTTCGAACGAAAGCCTGACAACTGACAGCGTACTCGGTGAAATCTTAAGGGGGTTCGAAACGATGTTTCTGGAAAACAGAAACTGAATTTAGAACCATTTGAATAGATTGAATAAGTTAAGCGAAATACACTGAGCAAAATAGTTTTTGTTTGAAGGAAATCGGACATACGGTTGTCAAGATATACATGTTTTTAGTTTCTTTGTATTCTATTGTTTTTGCCAATATATTGATGAAGTTAATGAGGAAAATTGGCATAATGTGCTCATGAATATTCATGTGCAAATATTATACCAATATCTTATGAATAAACCTTCATACTACTTTTATTTTATATGATTTTGACATGAAACTTTGCCAATGTGTTTCTATGGCCTAAAACATTAACATGTGATTTTTCCGCCCATCTAATTTGCATATTTGCATAATTAATTAGCATTATACTTAAAGCTAATTAATTATGCAAATATGCAAATTAGATGGGCGGGAAAATCACATGTTAAAGGTTTAGGTCATAGAGACACATTGGCAAAGTTTCAGGTTAAAATTCTTAAAGGTAAAAGTTGTATGAAGGTTTATTCATAAAATATTGGGAAAATATTGGCAAAAATTAATATTAATGAGCACATTTTGCTAATTTTCCTCATTAACTTCATCAATATATTGGCAAAAACAATAGAATACAAAGAATCTTTCAACAGCAATATCTCAAAAACCGTTTGTCCGATTTGGCTCAAATTTTGGAATTAAGATTATTTTGCATATCTCTCTGCAACAAGTCTATTTTAATCTCAATCAGAGCAACTTGATTTTGCCTTTCGTACCACCTTAATCTCACTATGAAAGCCTTTCGTTTTATATCCAGTTTTGTCTACTGAGACCTTTGAGTCATCAGAGAACCAAGTACCTGCCTAGAACTCAAACAGACAATAAAAAATCCACATAATTTATTCTAGCTTTTACATCACGTATGGAAGACTAAGTCGCGAAAATAGCGAGCATTCCCCAACAATGATGAATTAGAATGATTGTAACGTATATTTAAGTTGTCAGTTCAATTCTTATTCACAAATGAGGCAAAAATGTGATTTTGTCAACATGTGGCTCACCTTTATTTAGATATCACTTTCATTGAAATGAGATAGCGCCATCTACAGCAATTTCTTTTGCAAATTTGTCAAACACACACTGAAATCCTAAGCGCGATCAAATTGATGAGACGTTATCAATACAATCATCTGGTATTTGTAGTGGTTATCGTTTCACAGAATTCGTACTCTTATTTTCACAGCTTCAATATAATATTCATCAGAATATGAAATAAGGATGGTTTTGTGAAAAATACTAATCAAATTCTGCATAAAAACACACCTGCTGTTCTTAGCGCTAATAATGCCAAAAACTACCATTTTAAAAGCATCACTGAGATTTGGTTTTATTGGTATGCACATCACAAAACTAAACAACGCAATGCCTCGTTATGGAAGGTGAAAATTAATGACATCCAAGCCAATTATTTAAATGATCGGCAATATTCAGTAAAAATTGATTACTTAAAAGGTGTTGAGAGACAATTCAATGTTCACTTACCAACCATTTAGTCTTACCCTTTAGAATATCCACTGGCACTGCCACTGTTCGTTCTTCTTTTTATGATGTTTTGATTTTGTCCCGAAGTTTCAGCTGAACGCATTGAAAGTGTCATTGGACTATTGAGCAAGTTGACCACGCTAAACAAACGTACCTGGCCTTAGGACCGTTTCAACCCATTATCTCAATTTCTTTGCGGTAACGTTGTCCTCGGGCAAAGTAATTAAGGCTTAAATTGCCCCAGTCAACCCCCTCACTACATTGTGTCTAAATGCAGATCACTTTGACTTTGAATGTCAAGGTGACAAGGGACATGGGGAATTTCAAACTATAACTATACTATAGCATGGGCAAGTACGTATGTTTATCAATGAATAGATGGTGGAGATATTACAAATAAAATTACGACTTAAAATGAGCTACTATAATTTTGTCAAATTATGAGAAAGTAAACAATGATGCAATGACCAATGAAAGATGAAGAAACACATTGTCACAAGTGACAGTGACAAATCTGCTCACTTATCACAAAAAGACGTTGGCATACATGAGTAGCATGAGGACGCTTTGCATTGCAGCAGGAGAGATCAACCTAATTTCTTAGTCAGTGGGAGTGGTCTAGTTAGTAGACACATTTTTGATTGGACAATCGCAAGATTTCGGGTGCCGTTTATCAGGCCGTAGACGACCCCACGTCATCATGCGCCTTGATAATGCCTTACACGCGTGTAGAGGTGCGCGTATGTATCGCGCTGTGTGCGTAGACTAGTGCGGAATACGCGACGCGCTAGCAGTACGCGCAACAGAATACGTAAAGTTGTAAACAAGTTTCGTTCATTTTATAATGAGGGGAGTTTTTATGACGGTAACTTAGTTTTTGCTTTAAAAATATTGTTTACAGTTATTAAAATAATATTTAACTGACTAAGAATGAGAATAAACGATAGTAATTTTTATTTTGCCTATCCTCTACCTATGATAGACGACAGGCAGGTCCAATATTTTTTATCGTAGTGGATACCGGCTGCGCCGGCATCCACTACTCAAAATATTGGACCTGCCTGTCGTCTATCACACGGTAGAGGATAGGCAAAATAAAAATTCCTATCGTTTATTCTCTAATTAATATTTCAACGGTTTTTTAGGTGTTTGTGTGATTACTACTTGAGCAAAAGTTGTAAAACAATACGTCAAGCGTATCAAGCCAATCTTACTCTTTGAAGCATCTGAATAACGTACTACATATGGATTAATGTTGTGGAAAAGTATTGGACATGTGAAAGCTGATTACACAACATTAAAAGGAATGTCGACATAATGTCTATTTCAGTAGTTGGCTTTCATTATTTGGTTTAAAAGATTTCATTATTTGGTACATAACTTGCTTTATGTGTAAATAGCACCCTTTTACCTTAGGGGTGGTGCAATAATTATCTATTCCCCGGGGCAAATTTCAAAATGGCCTGCCTAAAAATACGCCCCTCTTGTCCTGCCAGAAATTGGTACTCTCTTTGCACATGCCAAACTTTTGCGGACCTAATTGCAAATCTTTAAAAGATCTAGATATAAAAATCGAGAGTGGCGAGAATGAAATTTTACCCCATGACCGTTTCCGTAGTATTTTTAAGCCGTTTTAGAGCATTTTATTCAAAAGGTGCTGCGTAAATGTGTGCCAGGGTGCTGCATTAATGTGTGCCAGAAATCTTTTGGCCCCTTTTGATTTGCCAAAAATATCTTCCTCCTTTTGACTTGACAAAAATCTCTTGCTCCCTTCATTCGATATGCTAAAATTATTCGCCCCTTACTTTTTGCCTAGGGGGCAGATAATAATTGCATAACCCCTTACGTATGAAACGTCGATGATTTAAATCACGGACTTGAATAACCAGGACTGTGCCATGTAACTTAAGTGCTACAAGTTTTACAGATATTCTAGGTATCCACAGAACTGTATTAAGTAGAATCTAACACCACATGTGCGTGAAATTGGCAGAAAGGAGATATTCTCTTTGGGATGGCTGGTCTTATTTGTTTTGGGGCAAACAAAAGTGGGAGGATATAGTATGTTCAACACCGAAAGATTTATGTTGAAGAATCCATTGTAACTAGAGAACATATAGTTACTAAGATGTTTACGAAGTGGCCCACATTCTCAGAAATGTTTTTGAACTTTTTCTTCTACTTCTACCCACGTCAAATGTTGGAATGCACAATATGCGCAACATCATGTTCATTGATTGGTGGGGAAAGAGGAGGGACATTTGAGGCAACGCTATTAAAATTCTTAGTTTGAAGTGCCTCAATTGTACGCGTAGTGGGGTAAGAAGAGTATGCGAATTAGGGCAAGTGTTCGAACGTATTTGTTTTTTGAGATTGTAGATCAAAATTGACATAATTGACATAGTTGCTACACTTCATAACAGCAAACTTTATTGATTGACACACTAATTTGCTCTATACTCTATATTGTCATTTTATGTCAGGAATATGACGATAGATTTGGAACAGATTCAGATGAGCAAAAATGAGCACTCAGTAAGCTCAGTATACCGTTTAACAACATGTGGGATATAATTTAGCACACAACATGACTGTATAAGTTACATTTTTAAATTGTGCATATTAGCATAACAGTAATGACTGACTGTCGATATGGTAGTAGATATGGTAGAAGAAACAAAGTTGTGTTCTTGGTTCTTGTCAATAGTACTATATATATATGCTGCCAATGAGAGAAATGATATTCCCTTGCAATACAACCTGTATAAAAGTGATCCCCAAAAGCTGGGAGACCCATTACTGTCTCTTCTGCCACAATGTAGCATTGGATCCATCTAAAAATAGGTAGATATGTTACTTGAAAACTCGCCATTACATCACTCTATATACATTGTTTGTAGCAATATTTACAAAATTAATAGATTTCTGTATTTTATTCGAATTTGAGAACTGATAATGAAAAATACTGATGGGCACGCTTCGAGAGTTGAGAACCAGAAAGCCTTAACTCAAGAAATGCCATTTAGACAAAAACAAGTTTAATATTTGTGTGAACCAAATCTATTTACATCTCACAATATTAGTGCCTGATTTTTATCTCAAATTAGGTCCTATAACCGAAAGTTGTATCCTATTTCATTATAACAAATATGTAAATATTTATTAAGAATAATGAAATTTTCTTTAAGTACTGAGTTACGTGTTTCTGGCGCTAACTGAAATCTAAATTTATCATCTCTGAGTTACGGCTTCTAACTTTCAATGATGTTAATGGCATAATAAATATCTTTATAGAAAGCTTTTTCAATAGCTTTTACAATATTATGTATTATCAGTGGCGTAGCCAGCACTTTTTCAGAGGGTGGGCAAAAGGAGGGGGAAGGCAACTTTCAGAGTGGGGGGGGTGAGGAAATTTTGACAAAACTGGTCAAAAATGAGCTAAAAAGTACAAAAACGCCTAATAAGCATATGGCTGAGATTAAGAGAGTTGAATGGTTTTAAGAATCTATGGGTGTTGGTGATTACTTTGGTACCAAAATCTCAAAATGGCCACTCAACTTTTGACTTGTTGACGTATTCCTTTCTCAGATGTTTTCCAGTGTCAGGTGTTTTTGTAAAGTGGAAACATTAATTACATATCTCATATGTCTCAAATGTAAATGGTTTTCAATAAAACATATGAAAATTACAACACAAATCAAACAAACAATATTAGCCTTTGCCAAGACATCATGACCACCTTAAACATATTTACCATGTTTACCTCTGGCGAATGTCAGATATGCGCAGGTGTTCTATGGTTACACGTCGGTAACCAAAAGGGGTTATGAAGTTGACCTACAGTATGTGGCTTATCATAGTTATTGCTTACGGTATGGAATGTCATATTACAAAACATGCTTGAGGATAACCTTATTCACCACCTGGATCATTTCAGATGTTCCAGATTATACAATCCACCCCTTAAACTAGCATATCCCGTGTTTTGAAATACGCCTTGTTACAACGAGCGAACAGAGAGCCGAGGCGTAGAGTATGGGAACTAAATTTAATTTTGAAGAAACAAAGGTGGAAGCAAGAAAATTTAGGTGACATGATGGGAAAAAATTTGTAGAGAATATTTGATGGGTTATGGATTACTGGTGTTGTCGTGGTCTGCAAGTATTCTTGTCGTTAAGTATATAAAATTGGCTTACAAACAGGGGAAATGATTCAAGAAAAAAACTACGCTTTGTAAATATTACATGGCTACTTCGCTGAATCAGTCTTTCTTGAAGAGCTACGGGACATGTGTACAATTTCTGCAGATAAGAAATTTGTATTTCTTTATGTTTTTTTCCTTATTTTCTTTCCTATTTACAAACTTGTTATCTAAAAGCCACAGGCTCGTGTGATTATTAAATACATGGGTATTAAGTTGGCATTCTGACTTTCTTGTGTTTGTGTAAACTATTTCCCCAAATTTACGACAAAGGTGCAATTTATATCCAAACTTTTAATTATGTAATTAATATTGCGTTTCCATGTAAAATACACCTAATTCCCTTTTTCTTAACTTCTGCGCGTGTTCAGGTGGCTAATTTCTATTATATACATCATATATAGATTCCTGTCATCTGATTGGTTAAAAGTGCGGTCATTGAATTAGCTATGCCCCAGTTAAGAATTACGCCAAAAATGAACTGTTGGCCGGGCAATGGTCTTTTTTTACTATTGCCCGGGTCATTTTAAAATATCTTCTTCTCGATGGAATAATATCGCTGTTTACAATGTGTCACTCCCAAGTGCGACATTAAGACTGTAGAAGAGACTGATTTAGTTTTGGCGACACCAACTCAGGGAGTCCACCGAGAATCAATCACTGAAGCAGAGAAATTGTGCCCAAAAAGGACTGAATCAAAAGTACGTACGCTGCCAACGTGTTGATGAACCGGATGAAGCAAGCTGTGCACATAATGCAGTGCAGTGAAATACGAATGGAAGCTTAAACGCGCTAAAACTAGTCTTAGGCCTAAGCTTCAAAATCATCGTCCCAGACTTTGAATTCTAAAAAATATCACATTGAATACCATTATATCGATTGAATGATAATACCGCAGATATGAGAATCATCTGGAGGAAATATATAGTTGGTAAGAATAAACAAATGCTTGCTCCTAAATCCAACCATAGGCCCTAGTTCTACATAGTGAGGTCTTGCCTTGGTCTTCGGTCTGGGGCCTAGTCTAGCCTAGCATATTCTTTTAACCAATCAAATGACAACATCTATTTTATTCGGTATATAAAACAAATATTGACTGCTGTATATTCGGGGTATGGTTAAAATTATAGGCCCGCGGTGATCTCAAAACCATTACTATGCCCCTCGACTTTTTCTCGAGACATAGTCATGATTTTGAGATCACCGCGGGCCTACAACTTTAGCTATCCCCCTCATAGCAGTCAATATTAGAATAAAATAGCAGGGGAAAGCACATGAACTAGCTTTAGGAATAAGTTACATACGACAACAGGTCTGTCTGACTAGGGCAGATGGTGGGCACATAATGTTGACAGTCAGTCATATCTGTTATGCTAACCGCACAATGTTTGGTCACATCAACTTAGATGAGTTATTACTGGTTTTGGGCCTAACATGTGAAGTGAAATACAATGACTCTATGACTTTTGTTCTAAATAACCTCAATCGCTGTCAACGTTTTTCTTTATATCGTATCACTCGGATCAAAATCAACGTTTTGAAAAGGTCAAGTATTATAACCATACAGACAGGCTTGTTGATCAAATCATGTTTTTAGGTTGTCATGTGCAATCAGGGAGACCTGTCAGAAGAAAAGTGATATTTATGGAAAATTAGGGTAACATTAATTTTTTATTTCTAATCCAGAATCTTAATGGATTATCTTGAATTATACATGTCAAATGTGTCAAATATTGAAAACAAATAATAATATTGTACTAGTGACTAAGCCGAAAGCCATGTATTACACGGTTGTTTGATAGAATGTAAAACTATATCATTTTTAAAGGGGCATTTCGTGATCCACAGCCTCATCCCCCCACTTTTCTCAAAAAAAGTTGAGATTTTTATATCACTGGAAACCTCTGGCTACATAATGTTTATGTACAAAATATTTCTTGCAGATTAAGTCGTTTAGCAAAGATATCGTGAAATTTGAATTTCGTTCTGGTGCACCAGAACGAAATTACAACGTATTGTCTATGGAGCAGTGTAATACACATAATCATTCATAACTCGCAAACGCAATATCGGAATCAACTGAAATTTTGGGAATATGCTTTTTTCGTGGATATGTACTGAAAAATGTCATAAAAAGAGGATGCTAGGATCACGAAATACTCCTTTAAGAAAAGGTGAACACTGATGGGGCTATTTATCTAAAATCGTATTTTCATCTTTACAAGGAGTAGACACTGGTATAATGCCATTAAAACATCAGAAAAAAGAGTAACAAATAGCAACGAAATTTTCAAAACACTTTTTATCATGAAATGTTAGGAATAACTTATATTATTTGGTTAAATCAAATTTAAAATATATGTAAATAGCGCCCTCAATTTTCAAACAAATATACAGTTTATAAAAAATACCACAAAAAAGCAGAAAAAGATGAAGAAGTTGTAAAATCTGTGATAAAAAGAGCTGAAAATATATGTACATATTAGTGTAATATTTGTTGGGATTGTCCAGGTCTAGAATTGAACATTATATAAAGTTTTGTTAGAAAATTTAATAAATGATCACATCAAGCAACCGTGATTAAGGACAAAATAGGACATTTTACATGAAATTGTAATATTAGCTACGTGTATTTGAAATTTGAATGGGGTTTCAACTTTGTCAATACTACTGTTTTCGTCATTTTTGTATGTGCCAATTTGTTTATTTTCAAAAATACCTCATGACAATTTAATGACTTATCCTTCGCTTGAAGACCTGAGCGCAAGAAGACCGTAAGTCCACTTGGCCCCTCAACATGTATACACTCAAGTTGCGTATAGTTTCGTATAGTTTGGTAATGTTTTATACATGTTCAGGGGCCAAAACAAATCTTTCACAGCCTTTCATGATGTTTTCACCCTGGAACGTGTATAAAACCCTACGAAACTATACGTAACTTTAGTGTATACATGTTGAGGGGCCAAGTGGACTTACGGTCTTCTTGCGCTCAGGTCTTCACTTACACATTATTGTTTACACTTCCATTGGGATAACTACATGGGCCGGCCTTTAAAGTCTTTTTCACCGGGCTCATTATGTTGCAAAATGTATTTGTAGCTTTCATTTCTTGAGAAAGACATACAAAAATGGCGTAGGTTATAATTCTGTCATGCGTATGTGCATCCGCATGTACCATAAACGGAATAACAACAGTTACCACCCCCTGACGTTTCCGGTAAAGATTTAAGACATCTTTCACAAAAGAATCGTCACTTTACGTTGCATTGAAGGATCATATGTATAAAGCAAGTAAAACTGTAAAGATGATACACCAATTTAAACAGCAAACAGTTATCATTAAATTCGTTGAAGAATTTAGACGACTAAGACAGTCTTGATCCATGCTTGATCTTAATGATATGACTGTTTGTGACATTCTACTATCGTGACTGATTTATCGCAGCCTTCACATCTATAGCAGTGTTTAAGAAATCTTATGCGCAAGGTAATTCCTTAAGGGAATGTCCACGTCATTACAATTACACGGGAGATGAGACTATTACCAGCTACCTGTCATGATACGAAATGTCTTACATGTACGTAGTGAAATGACTAGAGGCGATGTTTCATTGTTAAGATAAAATTCGTAAACACATTTAACTATGTTCTGGAATCTATATGTTAAAGAGAACTAAAATGAGCTCAAACAAAGCAAAACATGTATAGCATTGGCCTAGTAGTTCTTGGAATAACTTTTGAATTATGTAATAAAATTAGCACAGTTTTGTATGCATATACAACGCAAAGAAATAATAGATACCTAAAACAATCTGTTATTGAAGTACCAAGTTCTAGATATGTTGGCCATATTTTTCTTACTTTCTGTGAGTTAACGTGTTTGAGTATATTGTGTAAATTTGTTTTGCAATCGAGATAACTTCAAATAATGCGTCTTTTTGCGATATAATGTGCCAATCTACGATACTGGCCATTGTTATTTTGGAATTTGAGATATTGACTATACCAATTCACATAAAATACATCAAAAAATGTAAAATGACGATGATCCTCAATTGTGTAATATCTTTACTGCTTTGTAAGCAACATACAGAGATGTGCTATAAACGACAGATGATGTCGAAATTGCCAATAAAGATTGATTAGTGCTTTGGTTGTGCACACATCAGATATGTTATGTATTAAAACGTGGTGACATGGACTGCTAACAACATTCAGTGAACTAGCTATCCACAAGGAATTTGTTCATAATCAGGAGGGGATTCAATTGTTGTCACCCGCGCGTTCGTTCAAGGTTAGGAAGCATGTATTATCGTCCCAGAAGCTGTTCATGCGGTGAAAGTAATTATGAATGGTATTGCAAGTAGCGGTAAAACTACCTTTTAACTTTTGACACAGCGGATTGAATAGTTTCGATATGATATGTAAGGAGTTTCATTTTACGTGCAGTTATACAAATGGAATGTGTTTATGTTGTGTTGCGAGTATGTGAGGATTTGTGTGGATGAGGTGCGTTGCGTATGTGTTTCTGTTTGTGCGGCTACGCGCTAATGTCCTTATCAATCATATGCAAAATTATAAAATAACTTTTTGGACTATAATTTTTTTAATTAAAATCATGTTAAACGTTTCTATGTTCGCGTAAAAAGAGAATAATATGCACACGTAACAAAATGATATCAATAAAAACTTATTCCAAACTTATTTTTCAGACGCTTGAAGAGAGCATATTTCTGGCCATGCGATT
The DNA here is from genome assembly GCF_039555335.1 of Amphiura filiformis. Classification (NCBI taxonomy): domain Eukaryota; kingdom Metazoa; phylum Echinodermata; class Ophiuroidea; order Amphilepidida; family Amphiuridae; genus Amphiura; species Amphiura filiformis. The sequence continues at coordinate 58,459,792 of NC_092628.1, forward strand.
AATAACTAGCTACAAAACAAGTGGAATTGCTCCACAGAGACCTGATGTACGTGTTGTGTACAGCCCAAATCATGAACTTCAAAACAGGTAATCTTTCACTTCAGGCTAGTAACTGTCACAGTTTAATACAGTTCGAAAAATAGAAATGAATGAGTTCAACCGGGCACGATGTGTCTGCTGTGCTATATGCCAGTCAAAACAAACCTACTGGGTTCATCAAGATAGACTTTTAATATATTGGATGAAATAAATTCAGAATATCACCGTCTCTGGTGCCTGTTGGATACAGCATTTGAATTTGACTAGTAATAGATCATACCATAATCAGATTTCCATAACTAAAAGGGAGTAATTAAGTATTGTATAAATCTACTGTTTTTGTATTTCTTCAATGTTTGAGACTCGTATCTATTTTACAGTAACAAGTGTAATTGTGTAATTTAAGATCCAAACACCAGCTATAAAACTTTCTAAATCAATGGAGTTACGGTATATGGAGTGCTGAGGCCTAAAATCATGATTGCGTGAATTCAACCGCCACGAACATGTATGAAAGCATCCGCATTCTCAGGAAAGAACTGAAAATAGAATGCGTGTGTCGAAAAGAGCCACTTGTAGTATTTGCTAGAAAACAGATCTGCGTAAGTGAAGTGCCGAATTATCATTTTAGTTTGTTTTTAATTAATACGATTCTTTACTTTATCAGAGCTATACTCAACGGCTATAATGATATCAAGGTTAAAAGAGGCAAAAAGATTGCGAATATTTAATGGACAACTTTTTTGGGTAAACTAAACCTGTTCATTTGTGGCAACTCGTGTCATATTTCTACTTGATGCACGACTTAAGGGTAGTCCAATAATCAATATGTGTAGCCAAAAGAAAAGAAGGCAGGCAATTTATTGGTACGAATATTTGGACGCTGTTTCGATATGCCCTAAATTATTTAGACACGGCCAAGGAGGGGAGCAGGAGGCCAAGCGACTTTTGGCAGACCATTTTGAGAATTCACCACCAGGGGTACACATAATTATTGCATAACAAACACAGCTTACCATCTTGCCGTTCGGGTTAAAATAATATCAGTACAAAATCCATGTGCAAAATGTTCTTGGTGAATATCATAAGTGACGAGCCAGCTAACATATTTATATATCTCCATAAAATGGGGAAAGGAACATGCACGAGAACATTCGAACTCCAAAAAGTGAATAACCTTATACGGTACGCTACCTAGACCTTTGAAGCAACATAACCTTTGTGCTGGTTATCTTTCGCTAGACAGAGACGTAAGACAGCACAAATTTGATTAAGACACATTGACAAATATCCCTGTTTGCAGGAGTGATCAGTTTCAAACTATTTACACTCAATGTTCTCTTCCAGAGACATATGTTTACATTGTAGCCTCATCCTTTGTTGTCAGACGTATCATCATTAATGATGAAGGTGTCATCTACTCATTGTCTTTATATACGTGATTCACCGAGTAATGAACGATAAATGAAGCGTTGTTTGTACTTCATTATCCCCAAATTGAACCAGATATATGGTACTGTACTAGTGTGGAACTGGGATATATTTATTTATATAAACCATATGGGCTAATGTTGGAAGACTGAACACTAGTTACACAATATTGGAAGCAATGTCTTGATTTCTTTATTTTAGTGTAGCATAATTTGCTTTCATGAACCAGTTTATCATATCTTTAAAGAAACGTCGATCACTTGAATCAGGGACGTGAATAACCAAGACTGTTTTATAGATATCCTATGATCCACAGAATTGTATTAAGTAGAATCAAACACCACATGTGCGTAAAATTGGCAGAAAGGAGATATTCTCTTAGGGATGGCTGAACTTACTTGTTTTTGTGCAGACAAAAGTGGGAGGGTAGATATGTTCAACACTGGAAGATTATGTTGAAGAGAGCTTCTATTTGCAAAGCAGCCTGAATAAAAATTACATAGTTCACATAGTTGTTAAACTTTATAACAGCAAAGTTTATTGATTGACAAACAAATTTGCTCTATTATTTCAATCCTTTAATGCGATAGATTCCAAATGTGTACAATAGAATAGATTGTGGTTATAAGGAAGAATCCAATATCAGTTTGAATATTCATGTTAGCTCTAAATTGTATGCCAGAGTAAAGGAAACAACATTTGGGATCTGGTACTTGTTAATAATATTTATAGGTTTCAATTGCCCAAATTAAATTGTGATACAGCTCAATAAAAGTGATCCCACTCTAAGTATAGGACACATTACTGCCACAATGCTACATTGGATCCATCTACAGAAAGCCCTATGTTGCTTGAAGACTCGCCATTGCATGAATCTGTAGATTCTATCCTATAGATCTATAATTCTGTAGATTTTTGTATTGTATTCAACCATGTTCAAAGTAATATCACTGATTATAATATACTCTTGTTGGAAATATTGTGACTTTATGCCTTTCTCCGATGTTTTCCTTTTTGCTCAAAATATGTTGACCTGTATTGATAAACTCACAAGACCTGTTAAACTAAAATTACATACTGGTATTTCGAACACCTTATATCAAGAAAAATAGTGTTGGTTTTCATAACAATATATTTTTATCAACCAAATATAGCAACACAAACAAATCAAACAAACAATATTAGCTTTGCAATAACGCATGACCCACCTTAAAACATATTCACCTCTTCCTAATGTCATATGTGTGCAGGTGTTCTATGGTTACACATCAGTAACCTAAACATACTATAGGGGTTATAAGGTTGACCTACTGTATATGGCTTATCATGGTTATTGCTTACGGTATGGAATGTCATATTACAAAACATGCTTGAGGATAACCTCATTCACCAGCTGGATCATTTCGGGCTGTTCCAGATTATATGCTCCACCCATTTAACTAGTATTTCCCGTGTTTTGAAATATTGATTTCTCCTTACGATAAGCGCCTGTTTTCTTTCATCCACTAAGATTGTAATATATTTTTCCCAACGTTTAGTTATTTTAAGAATCATACGCCTTCTTACCGCGAGGTAACAGAGAGGCAAGGCATATATTTTGGGAACTAAATTTAATTTGAAGAAACAACAGTGGAAAGCAAGCAAATGTGGGTGATGGGGAAATTGGGTCACGCTGGGAGATATTTTTCTTGAGAATGTTGTCTGGATTATGGACTACCTGCCTTATCGCGGTGGTCTGTAAGTACTCATGTTTTTGAGTGCATAAAATAAGCCGATCAAGAGAAAAACAATACAGGAGAAACTAGGTTTTGTAAATAGAATGAAGTAAGATTACGTTGGTTCAAGGCTTGGGGGCTAAAGTCACAGAAAATCACACAATACAGGGCCTATACCATGGAGCTATAATAAACTGGCCTATACTCAACCATTGCATATTACACAACCCTCTCATTGATCAAATCACCAATAAATGTGTTAAAAAGTTACAGTGGTTTCTTGCATGTTTTATCACTGTGTAATAGGTAGTCTATAATGGATCTAATGTTGAACCACCTGTCATGGCAGATGGTTACGGTGGCCACAATAATGTCGACAGTCAGTCATAACTGTTTACCGCACAATAATAATAATAATAATGGAGCGGTAAGATGGAAGGGTACCCTCAAAGTGCCGGTAAGCAAACACACATAATTTAAACTGAATCCGGAATTTTATGGGTAGCCAATGAAGCTCAGAAAGTATGGGGGTGATATGATCATATTTACGTTATTATTACGGGCGGCAGAGTTTTGGATCATCTGGAGGCGAAGAATTTGATCAGAAGTGATACCAGCCAAAGCGGAATTACAGAAATCAAGGCGAGACGTAATAAGAGAATTAACAAGACACGACGTCGCTCTCTCAGACAAATATGGACGGATTGTGCCAATTTGTCTCAAGGATAAAAATAGAGAGCGACATATATCACTTATATGGACAGTGTTTGGTCCAGCCGAACACCAAGGTATTTAACAGATTGTTGGAAAGATATATCAGAATTCAAAATCTGGATGGTATCATCTTCTGTTCTGTCAACTTGTTTGATGCGAGAGGACGTTCCAACGGTTAAGATCTCAGTTTTGTCGGTGTTTAACATAAGTTTGTTGCTATTCATCCAACTCAAGATGGAACTAATGCAATTTTGAATTGAAGATATGGTAAGATATTTGGTCACATCAACTTAGATGAGTTATTACTGGTTTTGGGCCTAACATGTGAAGTGAAATACAATGACTCTATGACATTTGTTCTAAATAACCTCAATCGCTGTCAACGTTTTTCTTTATACCGTATTACTCTGATCAAAATCAACGTTTTGAAAAGGTCAAGTATTATAACCATACAGACAGGCTTGTTGATCAAATCATGTTTTTAGGTTGTCATGTGCAATCAGGGAGAACTGTCAGAAGAAAAGTGATATTTATGGAAAACTAGGGTAGCATTTGAGATTTTTTAAATCCAGAATCTTAATGGATTGTCTTGAATTATATATGTCAAATGTGTCATATAATAAAAACAAATATTATTATAATGTACTAGTGGCTAAGCCAAAAGCAATGCATTAGGGACAACATAGGACATCTTACACAAAATTGTAACTTCTCTACTAAATTAGCTATATGTATTTGAAATTTGAATGGGTCTTCAACTTTGTCAATACTACTGTTTTCGTCATTTTTGTGTGTGCCTATTTGATCATTTTCAAAAATACCTCATGACAGTTTAATGACATTTCCTTCACTTATAAGCAATATACATTATTTTTTACACTTCCACTGGGATCACTACATGGGCCGGCCTTTAAAGTGTTTTTCACCGGGCTCATTATGTTGCAAAATGTATTTGTAGTTTGCATTTCTTGAGAAAGACATACAATAAAAATTCCTTTAAAAGGAATAGGGTGGGCAAATGAAAAATTGTCAAGAGAAATGAAAGAATGAGTAAGTCAAGTTCACAATTAAAACAGGGAAAATATGACACAACATCGATTTCCAATAGGGGAATAACACAAAACGTATAAACAAAGTTAAAAGCGTTTTTAACTTTATACGTTTATACGTTTGTTTTTCCCCCATTGGAGGTTGTTTCATATTTTCCCTGATCTTAATCTGATCTATTGCTTATCCTTTGTTCTCTGCTGGTCAGTTGGAACAGATTTTCCCTGTTTTTATATTAACCCTTCACATCATAACACAAGACGTTTTATGTTAACATTTTATATAAAACGTGGTTATAAAACTTTTGTAGATAATAGTTATTTAAAACATTTTCGTAATACCTAGAGTTTTTTTTTTTATCATCAGATAGAAAGACTTCTACTCATCTTCTCTGGTGAGACAACAGGGCTGGGGTATCTTTCCATATCAAAGTTTAAAAATCTGTCATATCAATGTCCTCAATATGTTGTATTGCAACTTATGGGGGGAAATGTTTGATTTTACAATATTTCGATATTATTTTTTAACTTTGTAACTTTATTATGATTAACATAACTGTATTTCAAAGCGTCAAACTATATCATTATTTTGTCCCAACAAAAATAATCCAGGGAATAAAATATTCATTCGTATGTTTCTGGGCCATTTCTACTGGTACACATGCATTCTAATAATTTGTCTATAATACCTTATGCAAGCATCACCAAGCACTATTTGTCACAAGATTTGAAAAGTAAATAGCCTATGTACACACTGAACACAATGCACATACAAGCTGTATTTAAGTACATGTTGAAGCTATGACCTTCACGATGCTATTAATTTAGCCCAAAGATTAGGAAAACTAGCAAAACTGGTGAACTGGTACTGTTCAAATAAAAACATCTGCAAATCTTGCTGTAATTTCCAAATAGTATTTCTATTACTTAAATAATTATTTTTGTTATTTCTTTTAATACAAACACATTACTGCCTATGACGACTTTATCGTATTACTTACATATCAAAATCAAGTAATAATTACAAAACTCGCCGTAAACTATCACCTCTGTGGGTGTTTGGGATATAACCGGCACGAATATTTTCTCAACACTGCGGCATGTGAAAAAGTAGGTCAATAGTCAGAGAATACAGGGTAGGTTATAATTACATCATGCGTATGTGCATCCGCATGTACAATTAACGGAATAACAACAGTTACCCCCCACCCCTGACGTTTCCGGTAAAGATTTAAGAAATATTTTACAAAAGAATCGTCACTTTACGTTGCATTGAAAGATCATATGTATAAAGCAAGTAAAACTGTAAAGATGATACAACAATTTAAAACAGCAATAAAATATCGTTAAATTCGTTGAAGAAATAAGACTGACTAAGACACAGTCTTGATCCATGCTTGATCTTAATGATATGACTGTTGTGACGTTCTACTACCTTAACTGATTTATCGCAGCCTTCACATCTACCAGTGTTTAAGAAATCTTATGCGCAAGGTAATTCCTTAAGGGACTTTCCACGTCATTACAATTACACGGGAGACGGGACTATTACCAGTTACCTGTCATGATACGAAATGTCTTACAGTTTACATGTACGTAGTGAAATGACTGGAGGTGATATTTCATTGTTAAGATAAAATTCGTAAACACATTTAACTATGTTCTTGAATCTATATGTTAAAGAGAACTAAAATGAGTATAAACAAAGCAAAACATGTATAGCATTGGCCTAGTAGTTCTTGGAATAACTTTTGAATTATGTAATAAAATTAGCACAGTTTTGTATGCATATACATGTATAACAGAACGCAAAGAAGTAATATATGTCATCTATGGATCCGCCGGAGACCCTCGTGTCAAAAGAATCTGTTATTGAAGTACCAAATTCTAGAAATGTTAGCCATATTTTTCTTACTTTCTGTGAGTTAACGTGTTTGAGTATATTGTGTAAATTTGTTTTGCAATCGAGATAACTTCAAATAATGCGTCTTTTTGCGATATAATGTGCCAATCTACGATACTGGCCATTGTTATATTAGAATTTGAGATATTGACTATACAGATTCACCAAAACACAAAATACATCAAAAAAGGAAAATGACGATGATCCTCAATTGTCTAATATCTTTATTGCTTTGTAAGCAACATGCAGAGATGTGCTATAAACGACAAATGATGTCGAAATTGCCAATAAAGATTGATTAGTGCTTTGGTTGTGCACACATCAGATATGTTATGTATTAAAACGTGGTGACATGAACTGCTAATAGCATTCAGTGAACTAGCTATCCACAGGGACTTTGTTCATAATCAGGAGGGGATTAAATTGTTGTCACCCGCGCGTTCGTTCAAGGTTAGGAAGCATGTATTATCGTCCCAGAAGCTGTTCATGCGGTGAACGTTATTATGAATGGTATTGCAAGTAGCGGTAAGGCTAGCTTCAGACTCCGTATTGTACGTACAATATTGTATGTACAATACTTTTCGTGACGTCAAAAAGTATTACACGTGCAATAAATATACGTGCCACGACGAGTTGAATCAGATTAAATAACGCGCTATAACCCTTACGGTTCATTGTTTGCTAAATCCAAGCGAGGTCACCAGAAAATCTATGCAAGAGAAATTTCTACTGCTGCTGATGAAAAATCCTAGAGTGCGTTTGGAGGTTTTTTCTGCACTTTACCAGTAGCCCTAATAAATTCCTAAAACAATAAAAATCAAATAAAGATTTAGGGCAAATGTTTTTACTCACTGTTCATCTGATCCACTTTCCCAGGAAACTAAATACCGATACTCCTTAGTTTTTCCCTGACTTTCCAGACATAATTATGAGTAAACATCAAATTTAATGTTTACAAAACAATCAAATATATATACATTCTTTTGCATTTTGTACATAAATATTGATATCAATAATGTAGGCCTAAAAAAAAAAAAAAAAGGGGGCCTAAGAGTAGTATACTAATTCCGCCATGCCCAAACATATCTTATTATGAAATCGTGTAATGGAACCCAAATTCCAATCAAAAATAAAAACAAATTTGTTATCAAATACACTAGGCCTATACATTGTATTATAGGAATTTAATAGATGGTTCATTTTAATAAATAAATAGATTAACACGGGTAATGGACAAGAAATATTTGGCAATACCGGATTTACCAGAGAGCCAGTGGATAAAGAAATTAATTAAAATTAAAACAAATTAAATGAGAAAATGAAAGCAAGGACATTTGGCGAAGTATTGTTTTAGAATTCGAAGGAGTCCTAAATGTTATCCTGGCCCCAGGACACTGATTAATGTAAATTCGACCCATACTAGTAGTTATTTTATCTACTTTTGCCAGCATTCAACCTGTTCAATGTGATTTATGCCTATTTTAAATAAAATTCCGAAATCTGACGTATCAACGTTGTATCGTGCACAAATTATGATTCGAGACTATTTCATTTGACACGGTTGTATGGATTTCAGAAGATCGGTCCTATAATAGATATCGATTAGAGAATTACAGCAAGAGGCTTTGAGGATGCCGTAATCCTCTTGACCATCAACCAATCAGAGAGACATATTTCAGAAATATATTCATAGGGATGAAACTCTTTTAACTCTGAAATATATATTTCAAGTAATCTCGTTTCACATTTTGGCTTGCAATAAAGCCACGAAGGGGCGGTAATGTTAATATACGATTTCAGTCAAATATTGGTGCAAATATACGATTTCGGTCAACTATTTGGCTATCCTTTGCCCAAAATTATGAAATGTTTATTTAGTAACAACAACTCTTAGGAGGGTTTTCGAGTAATTTTAGCGAAATAATGAGGTTAAATAAAAGAAAACCCACTTACAATTTTGGACGCTTAACTGTGGTGTTCTAGGGGAATTAAAATATCACAATTAGCATGTTTAATTAAAATCGTTGTCCTACAAGCACATGTTCAGATTGTGTGAACATTACAAATACAAACAATAAGGTTGAAAAATAAATAGCCATTTAAAAATTATTTTAAAAGATCGTCTATTTTGTAGCTTTATGACACTGAATAGGCCAAATATCTGCCTCTGACGAAAAAAAAATGTTTCCATGCTGATTTGTTTTTGTAACAAGTACCGTATGTCATTTCAAAAAGAAAGAAAAAAAGGCGGATATTACTTTTTAAAAACTCAACGCATTACTATTAATACGCCTATAATTAATGAATGAAAAAGTATAGAAGGCGTTGCATCCGGTTCTGATGAGGGGGGAGGGGCATGCAAGCCGTTTTCGGCAGTTTTCCTATGGGATTTTCTATTATTTCAGATCAATGGGGGGAGGGGGAGCTTCCGTGCCCCTAACGCTACGGTTACTGCATTAACACGTTTATGGATGTATTGTGATGATCATAAGTAGGCCTATCATAACATGCCTCAACGATATCAATATGTAAAAAGGTGTTGCAAATTCATAACACAGCGTGTTATAATGTAACGAATGCTATGCCAAAACTTTAAAAATTAGCAAAAATATCAGTATCAATAAAATCAGAACCAGAATAAATACAAAGGCCTACAAATATTAATACTTTTAAACTTTCTAAATCAATATATGACTAAATATCAGTATAAATGAATTTCTAAATCAATTAATCAATCAGTTATCAATCAATCATTCAATCAATAAATAAATAAATAAATAAATAAATAAATAAATAAATAAATAAATAAATAAATAAATAAATAAATAAATAAATAAATTAATAAATAAATTAATTAATTAATTAATTAAATAATTAATTAATTAATTAATAAATAGGCCTAAATAGATAAATAAATAAATAAATAAATAAGATCTGAATGTGCCATTTATATTATTATTATAATTTTAATATTATTAATATTAGTATTAATACGACGTATTATTAACTTTAAAAAGGTGCCCATTGATTATATAATAATTCAAGTACAGTTGAATCATGGTAGGTATTATGATACCTACCATGGTTGAATACAAGAAGACATTAAAAGATGTTCATCATTCCGTGCACTCACTAAATTTAGAACTCTTAGAAATTTGATAACTCCGTATCAATTAAGCAACCAATGATTGTAGCAAAATATATATTTTCCCGGTACATACTATTTATTGCACGTGTAATACTTTTTGACGTCACGAAAAGTATTGTACATACAATATTGTACGTACAATGCGGAGTCTGAAGCGCGCTTAAGACTACGTTCTAACTTTTGACACAGCGGATTGAATAGTTTCGATCTGATATGTATGGAGTTTCATTTTACGTGCAGTTATACAAATGTGTTTATGTTGTGTTGCGAGTATGTGGGGATTTGTGTGGATGAGGTGCGTTGCGTATGTGTTTCTGTTTGTGCGGCTACGCGCTAATGTCCTTATCAATCATATGCAAAATTATAAAATAACTTTTTGGACTATAATTTTTTTAAATTAAAATCATGTTAAACGTTTCAATGTTCGCGTAAAAAGAAAATAATATGCACACGTAACAAAATGATATCAATAAAAACTTATTCCAAACTTATTTTTCAGAAGCTGAAGAGAGCATATTTCTGGCCATACGATTAATAACTAGCTACAAAACAAGTGGAATTGCTCCATAGAGACCTGATGTACGTGTTGTGTACAGCCCAAATCATGAACTTCAAAACAGGTAATCTTTCAATTTAGGCTAGTAACTGTCACAGTTTAATACAGTGTGGCGCTACGTGCCGCTATCGAAAAAACATGTGTGCTATAGAAATGAATGAGTTCAACCGGGCACGATGTGTCTGCTGTGCTATATGCCAGTCAAAACAAACCTACTGGGTTCATCAAGATAGACTTTTAAGGGGCGCACCATTAGATTTCCAGGGGGGCATGGGAGTTTTTTGAAAAAAAAAAAAACTTTGCCCACTAGTGAAAAAAAAAAAAAAACTTTGCCCACTAGTGAGACAAAAAAAATTTTGCCTCACTGATGAGTAAAAAAAAAAAATTTCACCCACCCAACTTTGTATTAAAATGTACATTAAAATTAAAAAAAAATAACTTCGCCGCCGAAGGCGGCTAAAAAAAAATTTGGTGCTCTTGGAGGCGAAAAAAAAAATTCCGCCGCCTTCGGCGGCGAAAAAAACAAATTCTGCCTGACCCAAACTCCCATGCCCCCCCCCTGAGAATCTAATGGTGCGTCCCTAATATATTGGATGAAATAAATTCAGAATATCACCGTCTCTGGTGCCTGTTGGATACAGCATTTGAATTTGATTAGAAATAGATCATACCATAATCTGATTTCCATAACTAAAGGGAGTAAATATTGTCTAAATCTACTGTTTTGTATTTCTTCAATGTTTGAGACTAGTATCTATTTTATATACAATAACAAGTGAAATTGTGTAATTTTAAGATCCGAACACCAGTCATAAAACCTTCTAAATCAATGGAGTTACGGTATATGGAGTGCTGAGGCCTAAAATCATGATTGCATGAATTCAACCGCCACGAACATGTATGAAAGCATCCGCATTCTCAGGAATTAAAGAACTGAAAACAGAATGCGTGTGCCGAAAAGAGCCACATGTAGTATTTGCTAGAAAACAGATCTGTGTCAGTGAAGTGCCGAATTATCATTTTAGTTTATTTTTAATTAATAAGATGCTTTATTTTATCAGCGCTATACTCAACGGCTATAATGATATCAAGGTAAAAGAGGCAAAAAGATTGCGAATATTTAATGGACAACTTTTTTTGGTAAACTAAACCTGTTCATTTGTGGCAACTCGTGTCATATTTCTATTTGATGCACAACTTAAGGGTAGTCCAATAATCAATATGTGTACCACACGGTGGTGATTATACGGGAAGATATTTTTTCAAGCCAAAAGAAAAGAAGGCAGGTAATTTATTGGCACGGACACTTGGGCGCCGTTTCGATATTATGCCCTAAAATATTTGAGCACGGCCAAGGAAAGGAGCAGGAGGCCAAGCGACTTTTGGCAGATCATTTTTAGAATTCACTACTGGGGTACACACAATTATTGTATAGCTCACCGTCTTGTCTAGCACTACTTTAGGGCTCTGTTGCTTTTATATACTATCCAGAGAGGTTGCGTCAGCAAAGCGCTTCGGTTGAACGCCTCGCGCTACGCCCTCGCTAAGTCCGTGAGGGCCACAAACCGCGGCTACGTCTTACCGTTCGGGTGAAAATAATGTCAGTTTAAAATCCCTGCGCAAAATGTTCTTGATGAATATTACATGTATAAGTGACGAGTCAGCTAACATTTTAATATATCTCCATGAAATGGGGAAAAGAAAATGCACGAGAACATTCCAATCTCTATTAGAACTGCTCATTGGAGAACTCCAAAAAGTGAATAACCTTATACGGTACGCTACCTATACCTTTGAAGCAACATAACCTTTGTGCTGGTTATCTTTCGCTAGACAGAGACGTAAGACAGCACAAATTTGATTGAGACACATTGACAAATATCCCTGTTTGCAGGAGTGATCAGTTTCAAACTATTTACACTCAATGTTCTCTTTCAGAGACATATGTTTACATTGCAGCCTCATCCTTTCTTGTAAAGAGTATCATCATTAATGATGAAGGTATCATCTACTCATTGTCTTTATATACGTGATTCACCGAGTAATGAACGATAAATGGAGCGTTGTTTGTACTTCATTATCCCCAAATTGAACCGGATATATGGTACTGTGCTAGTGTGGAAGTGGGATATATTCTTTCTCTTTTGAAAATGAAAATGATACTTTGGTATGTTAACTGTTCTAAATGCAGATGTTACATATGACAGAAGTTGGCTGACATCACAATACATTAACGCGCACTCTGAATTTCGCAGCTTTATTTTGCTTCTGTGAATATTTTCATGTTATATCTGCTTTTATACACCAGAAAACAGTCAAATATGTTCACACTCGCATCCAGAGGCGTTGATTGAACATTGCATACTTTATACGGGTAGCGCTTCGTTCATTCCTTCATTCCAGTCTTCATCCGCTCTATGTTCTCTGAAGCCTGTGATAGTGTGTATCTTTAGGGTTCGCGGCACTGTTCTACTTCTTATATCCGTATATTCCTTTGGTCTATTTTGTCATGGTGACCACAATGAAACTTTAAAATTGCGTCGTTGATATGTCAAATGTGATATGTTAAGTATTAGGCTATAGGTTTAAATGAATGACATATTATTACTGTGAGTTTGTGACATTAAAATCCCACAAATGCATATATTTAACATAAGTTAGGTAAAGTGATAAAAGAACTTTGGGAGGATACCTATCTGTGTGTCATTTTATATCTTATGTCAAGGCTAGTTTATAGGCATTAACAATAATTATCTATTATTAGATAGTACTGACGGGATGGCGATATTATAGTGGTTTTCCTCTCACTTAAGCTTTGTGTATCCTGATTAGACATTATGTTCAGGAAGGGTATACCATATGCCAGCTGAAAAGAGGATAAATGATCTCTTGTGACTGTCCAAGTAATCTGGGAACTTTTACAGCAAGTCTACGAGGCTCTGGCATGAACTGGCATAACAGCTCCGGTGCTTCGCTATAGAACGCCCGACGGAATGTGGAAGCTCCTAGTGCTGAAAAAGTAGAATGACTAGTACTAGTAGGGCAAGATGTTGTCAGCAGGTAGAGTTTTCATTAAAAAATAACTTTAACTCAAATGAGATGGAGCAATCTACGACAAGTTGTCAGAGATGGCCCACAACTTATTGGCTTGATAGTGGTGTTATAATTTGTAACTACTTCATGAAGTCCAAATTCACACTGAACTTCTAAGCGTGATCAAATTAATGAAACTTCATCAACACGATCATCGGAATATTTTTGACTATTGTTTCATATGTATAATGCTTAGAATTCGTGTTTTCATTTTTACAGCCTCGGATATAAAATTAATGAATTAATAGAATAGGCAACACATGGTTGTGATAACGGTATTTCATTACATCCGTGTAGCCATCGTGTATCACACCACAAGTGCTTAAATTGCCACCAACTAAACACCACTTTACGATGTGTCTAACTTAGATCATCAGCAGAAGAGCACTTATTATAAATGCTAATATATTGTGTAAAAAAGCCAATTTCTTCTAAAATAACAGGGGCTCGGATTGATACTAACCGTTACACATTGTGACCCAAAATAACGGAAGATCAATGTAATATGATGTAATGAGGTACTATAATCAAATTATGAGAACGCAAAGATTAAAGAATTACCCGGCAACGGTGCAATGACCAAGTAGGCCGTTACTTGCTGGTTTGCCTGTTCGATGAAAGATAAAGAAACACATTAATTTGAACAAATAATTTAGTGGTTGTTATTAAAGAGGTATAATAATTGGAAGCCACTCTAGCCTCACAATTCGTAATCTGAACTCCCGTGCCATCGTTCCTCCTTTCTGCCGTCTGACCTTGTGCCAAAAATCCTCCTATCCTTATGCTCCGACACTCTGGAACTACCTCCCTGAGGACATTATCCAATGTAATTCTCTGCCCATCTTGGCTAGCCAGTTCCATTGTTTTGTTTTTTCTGTGTTTTTGGTTTTTATCTTTTTATTTTTGATGTTTTTGATGTTTTGGCCTCCCTTTAATTTATTGCTTTTGCAATATTGGGTTGTGCCAGGCCTAAGGGCCGAATGGTATAAATAAATAAATTTTGAGTGGGAGCTTTATTTTGGCAATTTTACTCCACGAAGCTAACGTGTAAATAACGCATAAGCCATATGGGCTAATGTTGTGAACTCTATAGTTATACAATATTGGAAGGAATGTCTTGATTTCCGTATTTTAGTGTAGCATAGTTTGCTTTCATGAACCAGTTTAACAAATCTTAGTAAGAAACGTCGCGATTCAAGTGATCGACGCGTCGATCACTTGAATCATGGACGTGAATAACCAGGACTGTTTTACAGATCCTATGATCCACAGAATTGTATTAAGTAGAATCAAACACCACATGTGCGTGAAATTGGCAGAAAGGAGATAATCTGTTAGGGATGGCTGAACTTATATTACTTGTTTTTGTGCAAACAAAAATGGGAGGGTATGTTATGTTCAACACTGGAAGATTATGTTGAAGAGAGTTTCTACTAGGAGCCTAAATAAAAATTGACATAGTTCACATAGTTGTTAAACTTTATAACAGCAAAGTTTATTGATTGACAAACAAATTTGCTCAATATATTTACATCTTTAATACGGCTACGATAGATTCCAAATGTGTACAATAGAATAGATTGGAATTATAAGGAATAATTCAATATCGTGTCTCTATTTCTCTAGTAATACTTCCATCTTCAGAAAAGATACTTGGAAAGCAGTGCTTGAACCTGAAGTGGAATTACCCTCAATAAAGAAAGATTATTATTATTATTATTATTATTACTTCCCAAGTACTTAAACTCCTTAGTCTGTTTAAGCTTGTTGTTGTTAATGGTGATGTCAATATCCTTGGGTATTCGGCTAACCACCATAGTCTCTGTTTTGGCTATGCTGACTTTCATGCCATATTTCTCACATGCTGCATTTAGTTTGTTGGTATGCTCTTGAAGTCCTGCAGAGTCCTTGTGTATAAAGCTCTGGTCATCTGCAAAGAGAAGCTCATTTATTTCTCCACTAGTTGGATTTGCTTTCTTGGCGATCTTGTCCATATAAATCAAGAAGAGCAGTGGCGACATCACACAGCCTTGACGAACCCCTGATGTTACTGGGAACCACTTTGACTGGCCACTTCCGGTTCTCACCATGCATTTGCTGTCTTTATATAGAGCTCTGACATTATCTAGCATTTGACCTCTTATATCATAGTCCTCCATTACAGCCCACAACTGTTCTCTATCCACCCGGTCAAAAGCCTTTTCTTGGTCTACGAACACCATGTGCAGTTCCTGGTTGAACTCGATACACTTTTCACATAATTGTCCTAGCGCGAAAATGGCATCTGTACATCCCCTGTTTTTTCTGAAGCCAAATTGTGTCTCACTTAGTTGCAGCTCCACTAGGGGTCGAATTCTTCTCTCTATGATCTTTGCAAACATCTTACCGGCGTGACTCAGCAAGGAGATCCCACTGTATTTTTCACAGTCCCTCTTGCTTCCTTTCTTTTTCCTGATAGGAATCACTATTGCCTTTTATCAGTCATATGGTGCTGCTCTCTCCTCTCATGCTGCATTGAAGACCCTGTATATGCCTAGTGATATACTCCTGTTGGAAATATTAGACTTTATGCCTCTCTCAGATGTTTTCCTGTTTGTTCAAAATAGAAATCAGCGTTGACCTGTTTTGAAAAACTCACAAGACGTGTTAAACTAAAATTACATTCTGGTATTTCGAACACCTTATATCAAGAAAAAATGTGTTGGTTTTCATGACAATATATTTTTATCAACCAAATATAGCAACACAAACAAATCAGACAAACAATATTAGGTTTGCAATAATGCATGGCCCACCTTAAAACATATTCACCTCTTCCTAATGTCATATGTGCGCAGGTGTTCTATGGTTACACATCGGTAACCTAAACATACTATAGGGGTTATAAAGTTGACCTACAGTATATGGCTTATCATGGTTATTGCTTACGGTATGGAATGTCATATTACAAAACATGCTTGAGGATAACCTCATTCACCAGCTGGATCATTTCGGGCTGTTCCAGATTATATGCTCCACCCATTTAACTAGTATTTCCGTGTTTTGAAATATTGATTTCTCCTTACGATTAAGCGCCTGTTTTCTTTCAACCACGAAGATTGTAATATATTTTTTCCAACGTTTAGTTATTTTAAGAATCATACGCCTTCTTACCGCGAGGTAACAGAGAGGCAAGGCATATATTTTGGGAATTTAATTTAATTTGAAGAAACAACAGTGGAAAGGAAGCCAATGTAGGTGATGGGGAAAATTGGGTCACGCTGAGAGATTTTTTAGAATGTTGTCTGGATTATGGACTACCTGCCTTATCGCGGTGGACTGTATAAGTACTCATGTTTTGAGTGCATAAGATAAACCGATCAAGAGAAAAACAATACACGAAAAACTAGGTTTTGTAAATATAATGAAGTAATATTACGTTGCTACTTCGGTGAACAAGTGAGGTTAGAAGATTGGTTAAGACTCTTATTCTTGTGTTTCTTCGCTATTTTAAGAAAAAACTGATCAGAAACCCAAAGCTATTTATATTAAAGACCCATTCAGTGATTTGCACATCCGGACGATCGTAAAAATCATCAAAATTCAGATTTTGGTACCTTTGTCATAGCCGAACTCCGTTTATTTAAGACAAAATAAGTCATTTTTACACGGATCTGTAATTTAGATACTGACAGTATCTAAATTAGCTACATGTATTTGAATTGGGCTTCAAACTTCGTCAGTCCTGTTGTTTTCTTCGGTTTTTTGCCAAATTTGTCATTTCAAAAATACCAAATGACAATTTGAATGACTTATCCTTCACTTTTAAGCAATTTATAAACAATTTTAATTTGTTACACTTGTGCTGGGATCACTGAATGGGCCTTTGATGATAACGATGGGTATTTTTTCTTGTGTCAATGATATCGTATGGATTATATTTAGATGTATTTAAGGTGGATTTCCATAAGTTTGGTTGCTGCTCCTTCTTTCCCTAAGCCCAATGCTGCAATTTAAAAACATATATTACCAGTACCCCGTCGGAAATAATGCCTTTATGGTTATCTACGTACATCATTACAACTATACATATAGAATTAAGGTGTATGTTGGGGCAAGAACTTTCAGATTATGATTTCCATTTTGATCCTTTATCTGTCATTGGGTGGTCACTGGTCAGGTTACTTTATGATTTAAAGACAACCTTAACACCACAAATGAGCAGGACTCTCTGATAGGGCAAGTGGAAGGAAAATGATGTTGATATTCTGTCATAATAATCATTGTTATATTAACGGCGATGTTTTTTCCTCAACAACTTAGAGTGGATTGAAACAGAACATTCCCAGTGTTTGATCAGTGGCTCCAGGAGTGGCTCATACGAACCGCAAATGAAATACAAGATTTTAATGACTCTCTGACATTTGTTCTAAATAACCTCAATCGCTGTCAACGTTTTTCCTTATACCACTCTTATCAAAATCAATGTTTTGAAAAGGTCAAGTATTATAGCCAGGCAGACAGGCTTGTTGATCAAATCATGTTTCTAGGCTGTCAGATGTGCATTCATGGGGACATGTCAGAAGAAAAGTGATATTTATGAGTAGTTCCGTCAAGTAGTTCTGTACTGGAAAACTAAGGACTTTGTTAGTTTTGGAATTTGACATAATTGTGTCCAGAATCCGGGCCAGAATCGCAGCAGAGATATGAAAGGTATTGTAAAAACATGACACTGTACTTGCATTATATCTCTGGTCCTGCCTCCTGAATAATGTGTCGAGTATTTGAAGAGCTTATTTCCAAACCGTGTTAAGTCTACAACCCCGTGTGTCTCATTTACTTGTGTGATACAATCACAATTACTTTGACAAGTTTGACATAAGCAACAATGAGTTGTTCCATCAACAAGCCATTATTTACCATAACAATTCTGCGCACATAACGTACGGTACAATATGCAGACTATATTTCTCATTTGGGAAACAAAGGCCACACACAGTATTGTTACTGTGCATCCAACCACTGTTTGCTTTGTAATTGTACATCCAACTGAAATTATAATTCCTATATCATCACAACCCATTGCAATATTGCACAGATAAATCAGAAACATGGGTTTGTGGATTTAACACGGTTTGGAAATAAGCTCTTCATTTAAAACAAAAACACGATATGCTACCTTACCTTTCAGGATTAATATTCAAGCCACAAACAGGTTTATTCCAGTATGGTAATGTAATTTTACCGGGCTTATCATTTTGAGAAGTTTACTTTTAGTTTGCACTACTTGCCCTACAAAAACGTGTGATTTTCAATATGGTGTAGGTTAACATATTCCCTCCTTCGAAAGTTCACTCTCGTCTCTTTCTCGTAAATTTTGAAACTCTACTGAAAATAAACAGAAATGTGTATCAGCCTGTTTAATTAAGCCAGTTTCCTGACGTTACGGTATGAACATTTAAGATATATTTTACAAAAGCGTCGTCCCCTGACGTTGTATGTATTGCGTTAGTATCATATTAAACTTTGTAAAGCAATTCAACTACAGAGATGATACAATTGTTAGCAACAATAGGAAGAGAAATCGTTGAATTCGTTACAAATGAACAAAAAAGGCTGTTGATCTTATTGATATGACTAGCTGTTTGTGACTTTCTCCTAGTGTAACTCATTTATCGCAGCCTTCACATCTAGCCTGTTGAAGACATTCTATGTATATTCCTTAAGGAAATTCCCATGTCGTTACAATTAGATGGAATGTGAGGCTTTTACTACCTACTGGCATGACACGAAATGTCTTACATTTTTCATGTACGTAGTTGATGATTGAAGACGACATATAATTTTTAAGATGTAAGAAAATTCGAAAGCATATTTAATTATATTCTTGACTCTATTTATTAAAGATAATATAAAATAGATCAAATAAATATAAACATGTCTAGCATTGACCTAGTATAGTTCTTGTAAAAACTTTTGATTTGTGTAACGAATTTATCATAATTGGTTCCTCCGTTCCTGACAGTTTTGTAAGTATAACAGAATGGAAAGATATAATATGTATCATTTGTTGAGCCTCCGGAGACCCTAGTGTCAAAAGAATCTGTTATTGAAGTACCAAGTTGTAGAAATGTTTCAGCTTGCTTACCTTATTTGAATTAACTTAATGTAATGTAAATTTGCTTTACAATCGAGATCGATTCAGGCAATGCGTCTTTTTGTGATTTAAGGTGCCAATCTACAAATACTGGCCATTGTTATTTTGGAATCTGAGCGATACATTTTGACAATAACAACTCATAAGAACACAAAACGTCTGCAAAACGAGGCGGAGCATTCCACAATTGTTTAATATCTTTATTGATTTGTAGGCAACATGCAGAGATGTTCTAAAAACGACAGGTGATGTCTAAATTACCAATAAAGATTGATTATAGTCCTTTGGTTGTGCACACCTATCAGATATGTTATGTATTAAAACGTGATGACATGTACTGTTATTACTAACATACATTAAACTAGCTATCCACAGGGACTTGTTCATAATCAGGAGGGATTAATTTGTTGTCACCCGAGCGTTCGTTCAAGGTTAGGAAGCATGTATTATCGTCCCAGAAGCTGTTCATGCGGTGAAAGTAATTATGAATGGTATTGCAGGTAGCGGAAAATGCATTTCACGCATAGGTTCGAATAGTTTCGATTTTGATTTTATATGTATGGAGTTTTAAGTTTACGTGTGTCTGTATTGGGTGTGTGTAGATTATAGATTAGGGAGTTGGGTGGGTTTTACAAATAAGACATTTGCCCACAGTTCTACATTGAAATTTCAAACCTATATACTTGTATTCGCGTAAAAACAGAGAACACACAAGCAGCAAACTGATGTCAGAAGAAGCATTCATGTGTTATGTTACTGAGCTTGAAAATAGCACATTTCTAGCCGTGCCATAAACTGCTGGCTACAAACAAATGGAATTGCTCCAGAGAGACCCGAAGTACATGTTTTGTGTACAGCCCAAATCATGAACTCCAAAACAAGTAATCTAGTAACTGTGTCGCTACATTTAATTGCAATGCTAAGAACGGTACTGTTGCTGGTGTCTAGCTCTGAAGGGGTACGTGTCGCTATAGAATACACAGGTGTGCTATAGAAATGAATGAGTTGGCACGAATGTGTCTGCTCTGCTGTATAGTAGTCAAAACAAACCTACTGGGACTATCATCATCCCCTCTTTTATCATCCCCTCCTTGTTGAATAATGGAGATATATAACCTATGTCAGTTTTTGATATTTGCTCAAACTTTTCGAGAACTGCCATTCGGTAGGATTCTTGTGTGTGACTACAACTCGACACTTCCAGCTACTTCCTCTGAAAAATCGTCACTATCATGCTTGTAATGCCATCTATTAAAGCGGCAAGAACCTGATACGCGAAAAAATGTTTCAACTGAAACTGTTAAAGAATTGACAGAGCAGACAAGTCCATCGGAGTGATATTGATAAAGGGATGAGACTAAGAGGAAACATGTCGTTTCAAGATTGGCTGATTATCAGTACAAGAGGAGAGAGAGAGAGGGAAGTCCGAAAAATATTCACGAGACCTTCCAAATCAATTAACTTGTATGGTGCTGAGACCGAATGATAATTGTTTTCAATCACACATATGAATTCTTCGCATCATCTTGAAACAACTGAAAACAAGGTGAGTATGTTGAGAAGAGCTACATGTAGTACCATACTTATTAGTAAACAGCGTCGAATAAATATTTTATTTCCCATATAATGAGAGGCAATGCATAATCAAAATTATGCCCGATGGCTAATGACAACTTCCAAGGCAGCGATGAGCAAATGAGGCTTTTACACTGGTCCTACTGTACCAACAGTGATCGTAGAACCGAGCTCCAAACAATGCAACACATGCTGGAATATCTACTACTTCATGAGGTTTGTTCTATCAACCTAACCATATAGCGCAGAACACCACTGTGGCACAGAAATACGTGTGGATACGTGGTTTAATATAATTTAGTTTTGAGTTTAAAGACACGAGAGAATAAGAGGAAGAATGAGGTCTTTCTTAAAGGTCAAAGAAGCAAAGCGATTGTGGATAAACAACTGTTTGGAAGTAAGCTAAATCTGTTTATTTCACACAGCTCTTGTGACATTTATACTAGAGTAGAGGCATGACTTACCAAACACAGCTCACCATCTTGTCGTTCTGGATGACATAATCGGTACGTAATATTCTTGATACAATAGGCAATCCTATTCATCTGAAGCTCCGTGTATTAACGGGAAGACGAAATATGAACATTTTTATTTTTATTATTATAATTGGTTTGATTTGATGGTTGGTGGATTTTGAGTACGTGTTATATTAGCAGCTGAAGATCTGGGCTGAAGATCAGGATGTAGACGGAGAAAGTTTGTAGTCTTTTCTCTGAATAGAAAAAAGAAGAAGCTTACTTCTAAGAGCCTCTTGAATTAAAATTTTTGTTCAAACTGTACCCCCTATAGAACAGCATTAATTTATGACCTATGCTGACAGGATTTAATCTGTTACCCAATCTGGCGAAGGCCGTAAACTGAGTTCCAAATCTCCATTATTACTGCTCACTTGGGACCTCCAAAAATGAATACCCTCATACAGTTACGCCACTTGCACTGAAAAGAAATATAACCTTTGTGCTAGTTATGTTTCGCTAGACAGAAGTGAGACGACACATATTCATACACAGTCATAGTGACAAATATATCCTCGTTTGCATGAGTGGTCGGTTTCAGACTATTTACACTTAATGTTCTCTTCCCGAGGCATATGCTTACTTTATCGCCTCATCCTTTCTTGTCAAAAGTATCATCATTCATGATGAAACCATTCCACGTCACCAAGTAATGAACGAACCCCGAAGCGTTGCTTGTAATTCATTATCATCTGATTGAACCGGATACATGGTACTGCGGTAGGATGGGGGATGTATTCTTTCTCTTTTGAAACTGAAAATGATATTTTGGTATGTTAACTGCAAATGTTACAATGGTAAAAGTTGGCTGCCATCACGGTACGTTAAGATGTAGTCTGCTGTTCATAGCTTTGTTTTGCTTCTGTGAATATTTGGATACTAGGTCTACTCCCGGGTCTTCTTTATGTAGATCAGAACACAACCAGATGTATTTACACAGTCATGTATTGGCGTATAATGTACACTTTACACGGGTAGCTATTTCGTGTCAGTTTCATTACAGTCTTCGCCCTCTCTATAGATTTTATGCGTATAAAGCCTGAGATAGTGGGTATCTTTTGGTTCGTTGCAGTCCTCTACTTTATATGCTCGGTATTTTCCTGTGGCATATTTTGTCATGGTGACCACGAAACTGATACAGGCTCTATCAAAATGATTCTTTACCGACTATTTTCAATTTTTGTGAATTTGTTTAGTCATTTTTCTGGAATTTGTCGGCGATTTGATTTAAATACTCAAATTGCTAAGAACGCCAGGTTTAATAAGAATTTTAGCTTATGTGTATACGGTAGTAGATTCTGTGAACAAATTGTGCGCTTTTTAAGAAAGGTCTTCTTTTAAGATTTTTCTACAAATCTGGTTTGTTGGCGTATCCTGTTGTAATATGAACAAGGTCCTTGCACAGATGGTAATATTTCCAAAGAGTAAGTGGAATGATGTGGAAAAAGACCTGTTTCTTATAGAAAGTGCTTGAAAAGCAGAAAGCAGCACCGTTTTCAAATTATCATCTGTTCAACGATTCTCCTGTGCTGGGTGCCAATTATTGTGCTGTGAATGTGGTCCTGGAAGCTGTTCCATATCAGTGCATTTTGCTGTTGTGTCAGTTGGACATCTGCTTGGTGTGTTTAGAATAGAGTATTGAGGCAATCCTGTGTGATTTTGGTTAATTTTGATAGACATGATTTTAAGATATGACCTTGTGAAAAATTATAAATTTCTTTTTTTTGCTTGATGTAAATCTTGAAAGCAGTGAAAGAATTATATAGTGTGCTGTGAGTGAACTTCGCAGTATCAAAATGCTACAACAAATTCCAACAAAATCAATAGATCAAGAAGTACTTATATGGTCGAATCCAACCAAAAGTGTCCACGGGCCAAAAATAAAAGTCCGAAATGAAAATGTCTCCACAATTTTTTCCTTTTGCCCATTGATTGATGACATATTGGCCTTATAGGAACCAAAAGTGCCATTACTAATCTTGAAAAATAAATCCAGGACGTGTGATAGTAAATGTGATATCAAAACCCAATGTTACCTACGAATACCACTAGGATGCTTTCACTATCGCAATACTAATCAACCTAAAACAAATGGAATATTCCCATTAACGCTTTTTTCGTGTAATGTAGACCCCAGGGTGTCAGGAAAATGCTAGCTCAACCAGAAAATATTTGTTGTTTTTTTTATAACGCGATCAATATGATCTTAGTCAATTTATGCTAGTTTATTTTTGAAAATGAAGTTTAGGTCAGTTTCTGTATTTTATTTATCAAATGAGTATGAATCAATTTACACATTGTATAAGAACGAGTATGATATATGTTTTCAAGAATATTAGGAATTATACGCATACACCTAACGCTTTATACAATGAAAAGGTGAAGAAACCCGGGTATTCGTAGGTAACATGGGCGATTTAACAATATCTATATTGAGTTTATAGGTTTAAATTTAGCTATTATGGTAATGAATTAATAAAATGGTAGTTTTTAGATCTCTTTCAGATGGTACGTCCAAATGAATAAATGCTATTACCTTAGATCAACAATTTTTTGATGCTTTTAGCAAGATTTTGACCACTTCATTTTGATATACAAGTAGTTAATCAGCAATTTTACATAATAAATAATTGTTGAATGAATCCGTATATGGGTAATAATAGTGTCCTGGGGTACCGCTTAAAGTTTTTGACAATTAATTTCCATTGGTAGGGACACTTCATTACACATGTCATGTATTATGCTGTATTCGTAAGTAACATTTCAGTATTTGTAGGTAAGAATTAGACTTTTGGTGGATATCGCAATCAAAACTTCATTTTATAAAGCACTTTGAATGTATTATTTTCTTTATGTGCGTTTATTGATACTTTAGACCCTATCATGTATTAATAATGTCGGTTCACAGCGGTTGAAAGAGGATTGAAGTAAGAAACAAAGGCACTAAAGTGACTTTAATTTGCTTAATTGCACACAAATCGATTAAAACCGTTATTGCAGACTTGTGAAGTCCATCTTGGAGTCAGTTACGTCTTGTGGCCTTTCGTTTGAGGGCAACTACAATTAGCTTTATACCAGGGTCCATCAATGTGTTGTCTAGATCATGAGACAATGAGAACAGTCGTAGGTAACCTTAGCGAAAACGTCAAAAGTTACCTTCGAATAAATCAATTTGGACACAAATTACTCAGAAACCAGAAGGTCGGTAAACATTTAAAATGAAGCACACATGACAGTTGACAAATCCAAGTATTTATCCCCTTCTAATCTTCTTTGAATCTGATTTTTCTTTCAAATGAGCAGACCGTCGTCTATTTCAGTACATATTTTTCACCAATTAAGCCGTATTCAGTTTTGCATGGTGGGCATGTATGTGAATTCACAACTTTCATTGACATATGATTTGATAGCAAATATACAGGCCTTCGTTATGTACCAATATGGGCATTGGCATGAATGGCGGTGTTTCACAATACTGTCATGATGTCAAAGTGTATTCGTAGGTAACATTCGGTTACCGAAATTTACCTACGAATACTTGCTTTTATTGTTGACATCTCAGAAATATTTAAACGCAGGTTATTGAAACTTGGTAGAAATAAAGAGTGTATTACCCTGCACCTATTGCTTAACTATTGTTTACTATTCTCTCACTTTGTGGAAATGGCACAGCTTTTAACATGTATTCGGAGGTAATGCATATTTTTTACCAAACCTACCTTTGTGCCATTTAGAATTTCTGGCAGCTAAACACAATAATAAAGATGTCCGAATGCAATGCATTTCAGTATTGGACATATCAAAGCTTGTATCAATTGCGCATTTATTAGTGATTTCCATTTTTAAAGATATATCTAGTGGTATGAAAAATTGTATTCGTAGGTAATGTAAAAAAATACCACTCAAAAAATTATCACAAAAAATTCATAATTATGTACAAATATGTGAAAAATTGAACAGGCAATCTTTGAATACACACCTTTCAGGAAATCAATTTAGATTCAATCCAATGGCTTCTTTTCATAACTGATTTAGATGTTTTTAAAAATACATTAAGAAATATTTTGAAAAAATGGGTAAAAATAGCATTTTTTTGGGTCTTTGTGTCTAAGTTTTTCACAGAAGGGGTCTTATTATATATGGCGCGAAGCGTATGATCAAGGCGAATAAACACAATACAAAAACGAATGCCAATTGATTAATACTTTTAAGTTATGGCCCTGAACATGCCGTGTACACTTTTCGTTGGATTCGACCATATACTTTTTTAACCAGTATAATTTGCATTTAAAATGATATTTAATATTTTCGTGAAAATGACTAAAGTGTCTAGAATAAATATTTTGTTGCCGCCTGTACTGAAGGGGTGGTGCAAACATAATACTCCCGTGATGGTAAATAACAGTTGCAAAGATTTTTGGGAGGCCAAAGGGCGCATGGAAAGGTTATTACTGTAAATAACAAGACGTACCAGTATTAAGGCTTTGAAGGTTTTCGTCAGAAATGGCTGAAACTTGGTCAGAGCTTCACTTCTTTAAAACGTGGCTTCTCTTGTGTTCTAACCATGCTAACGTTACTTCGGACGAAAGTTTGATTCGACAGAGTACCAGTTGCTGCACCAGGGATGGCATGGGTGGGTGGCAAAGGGAATTTGGGGGGGGGCACAATCAACAACTTTTGGGTAAAATTGTGGTAATTTTGGGTTGTTGAGGTTGACAAGGGGCCCATCACTGCAGACTACTCGTTGAAGGCATGATTATGGTGTAAAAGACTTCTTTTTTTCTACTGTTGCCTTTGAAACAATAACATATCAAACAATGACAGCAGGAACATAATTGATAGCTTTACATCACGCATGTGGAAGAGCAACAAAAGTCACGAATGTAGCGAACATTTCCCGTACGGATTAATATGACACTTATGTGTTATTTGTAGAAGGTTATTACTGTAAACATGGTAAATAACAAGACGTACCAGTATTAAGCCTTTGAAGGTTTTCACTTTTCAGCTTCACTTTTTTAAAACGTGGCTTCTCCTGTGTTCTAACCATGCTAACGTTACGTCGGACGAACCGAAGTTTGATCCGACAGAGTACCAGTTGCTGCACCAGGGATGGCATGGGTGGTTGGCAAAGGGAATTTTGGGGGGGGGGGGTGGGTGTTCACAATCAAAAACGTTTGGGTAAAATTTTGGGTTGTTAAGGTTGAAGGCATAATTATGGTGTGAAAGACTTTTTTTCTACTGTTGCCTTTGAGTTGTCAAAGAAACAACAACATATCAAACAATGACAGCAGGAACATCATTTATAGCTTTACATCACGCATGTGGAACAGCAACAAAAGTCACGAATGTAGCGAACATTTCCCATACGGATTACTATGACACTTGTCACCTTATGTGTTATTTGCAGTATATTATGTTATGATTTTAATTTGATATAAGTGTTAATAAAGCTTGTAACAAGAGACACTAGAATACGACTCCTCTTACTTTTTACTAGTAGTATGTTGTTTGTATTATGTTGTTCAATAAATTTTTATTATTAACACAGCAAACACAATATACAAGCAGGCAAAACAACAAAGATTATACAAAT
This sequence comes from Amphiura filiformis, assembly GCF_039555335.1. Classification (NCBI taxonomy): domain Eukaryota; kingdom Metazoa; phylum Echinodermata; class Ophiuroidea; order Amphilepidida; family Amphiuridae; genus Amphiura; species Amphiura filiformis. The sequence goes on from NC_092628.1 coordinate 58,487,259, forward strand.
GCCCAGGTCATGTACCCATACGGTGCAGGGCTGCACGCAAGACAACGAATTAAACAAGACAATAAATAAATACAATAATGCAAGAAGTAAATGAACAGTTAAACATTTTAAAGCTTGAAATGAATTTGATTTAAGTTGCCAGTTCAATTCTTATTCACAAATGAAGCAAAAATCTGATTTTGCCAACAGGTGATGGACCTGTGGACCTCTCTGGAATGAGATATCGCCATCTACGGAAATATTAGATGAAATTGTTACTGAAGCACCGCCGCTCGTTTGCTGGGAATGGGAATCACGTGGTATTTAATTGTAACCAATTCATGAAATTCAAATCCTTAACGTGATCAAAAGATAATGAATTCTTGAGATTTGGTTTCATTGGTATGCATATCACCAGGCTAAACAACTCGATACCTCGTTATGAAAGACAAAACGGTATGCAAGTGATCGGTAATATTCAGTCAGAATTGATTACTTAAAAGGTGTTGAGAGACATTTCAATGTTCAATTACCAACTGTTCCAGTGTTACCCTTTAAGAATAGCCACTGGCAACGTCACTGTTCGTTCCTCTCTTATGATGTTTTATTTTTGTCCCGAAGTTTCAGCTGAATGCGTTGAATGTGTGAGTGGACGACTGGGCAAGTAATGATGACAACGCAAAATAGTACCTGTCCTGAGGTTCCATTAAAACCCATTATCTCAATTTCTTTGCGGCCCGGGCTTTGCGGTAAAGTTGTCCTTGGGCAAAGTAATCAAGGCTTAAATTTCCCGATCCAAACCCCTCACTACATTGTGTCTAAAGTCAGATTACTTTGTCTTTGAATGTCAAGGTGACAAGGGACGTGTGGAATTTCTAACTATAACTGCAACCTGGTAACTATTATAGCATGAGTATTATAATAACACCTCTTGATCCAAAATAACGGAAGATGAATGCAACAATGAATAGATAGTGAAAATATGACGTTCAATGCCCGGGGGGGTTCTTCCTGGTTGAAGGTATACGGGGATGTGCCACGGTTTTGGGGTACCTTTAAAGCGATTTTGGTATATCGATGGGTGGGTTTTCAGTGGAATGCCATTAAAGCGCCCAATTATGGCAAATGTGGGTGTTTTTTGGGTGCTTTTTCTTGAAAATTGGTATACTGATGGGTAGCAAAATCAGCAAAAAGTAGGTATAGAGAAAGTCAGCATCCGAAAGTCTGCGTGGCACACCCCATACAAAATGTTTTGAAGCCCCCCCCCCCCCCGGGTTCAATGTTATGTTAATTTTGTCAAATTATGAAATTTAAGAATAAATCACATCAACGATGCAATAGCCAGGCAAGCCATTATATATTTTGTTCTACTGTTCGAAAGATGACGAAGCACATTCCAACAAATTCAAATATTTGTTATTGGAAACGTTTGAAAACCCATTTTGAAAACCCATTCATACCCAAGTGACAGTTCCTGTCACTTTAAACAAAACGACATGAGCAGCTATTTTGTCCCTATCGTTTTCGGTGAGTCATTGTTCTTTAATTTAGTTTAGTACATAGGACAATTATTCGCAGCTTTTCTATGGTTACGCATCGGTAACCTCAAAGGGTGATAAATTTGGCCTACAGTACATGCCTAACATGGTTATTGCTCACGGTATGGAATGTCATATGTGACTCCTCGCCACAACTGAGCCCGGATGTCGCCAATCATCATTTTTGAGATATTCAACCAAAATATTCTGCTTGAAATTAGCTTTAAAATGATGTATATCATGTCTATAGTACTTGACATTTAAGTAGTGAAAAATCAATAAAACAGTCAATAAATCCTTTCTTTCCTATTGTTTATTGTTAAGTTCGATGGAGCATATCTCAATAGTGGCACTGGCGACATCCGGGCTCAGTTGTGGCGAGGAGTCACATATTACAAAACATGCTTGAGGATAATTTCATGCACCAGTGGATCATTTCGGGCTGTTCCAGATTATATGCTCCACCAATTTAACTAGTATTTCTCGTGTTTTAAAATATTGATTTCACCTAGATAGAATTTCGTTAGTTTTCTTTCATCCATTAACATTATAATATATTTATTCCAACGTTTGGTTATTTTAAGAATCATACGCCTTCTTACCGCGAGTTAACAGAGAGGCAAGGCATATATTTTGGGAACTAAATTTAATTTGAAGAAACAACAGTGGAAAGCAAGCAAATGTAGGTGATAGGGAAATTGGGTCACGCTGAGAGATATTTTCTTGACAATGTTGTCTAGATTTTAGACTACCTGCCTTATCGCGGTGGTCTGTAAGTACTCTTATTGTTGAGTGTATAAAATAAGCCGATAAAGAGAAAAATAATAGAAGCAAAACTAGGTTTTGTAATTATAATGAAGTAAGATTACGTTGCTACTTCAGTGAACAAGTGAGTATTTAAGAGAAAATGTATTAAGATTCTTATTCTTGGGGTATTTTTTTGGCTTTCTGTTTTCTACGATGGGTAGTATGTTTATATCTATAAAATTGCACATTTTGAGATACATTAATGAGATTTCCTTGTGTTTTTATGTTGTGTGATTGAATGTACATCCTCAAATTTGTACATACATATTCTGATTTGTAAAGTGCTTTTGTCTCAAAGTACTGTTGTTTTATAGTGGCTATCATAATACGTTCACTTCCTCCACCAGCAGCCTCGGGCAGACCAACGGCGCACTTTTCAAACAGCACCAGGACATATTGGGACATTTAGGGGGTTAGCACCCTACTCTTTTTGAAACTGACTCCGAGATACGTGTACGGAGTACTTTCATGGTTAATGTTCCCTTCAAATGCCCTAATACATCATGTGGAGAGCGGAAGTCTGATTTCAATCAGATTTTGCCAATTAAATTCAGACCTGTTTTTTCAACTCCACAGAATACCACAGAAATTCTACATCACCTGGAATTGCACCCAAGACATCATGCACCAAAGGGAAGTTATATATGATAAAGTGTCTGTGCCAGTTTGTACAGATCTTGTTTATTAAAGTGGAATGAAACAGAGCATTAATGGGGTTTGTTCAGTGGCTCCTTTGATTTATATATTAAATACCACGAAATACAAGAGTTTATTGACTCTTTGACATTTTGTTCTAAATTATCTCAATAGTTGTCAAAGTTTTTCTTTAAATCACTCTGATGAAAATCAATGTTTTGAAAAGTTCATTTATTATAGCCAGGTAGACAGGCTTGTTGATCAAATCATGTTTCTAGGCTGTCAGATGTGCAATCAGGGAGACCTGTCCGAAGAAAAGTGATATTTATGAGTAGTTTAGTAATGTCCATCTATTCTGGAAAATTAGGATAACACTGCTAATTTGCTATTTGATGAGTGAAAATAAATGAATGAATGAATGAATGAATGAATGAATGAATGAATGAATGAATGAATGAATGAATGAATGAATGAATGAATGAATGAATGAATGAATGAATGAATGAATGAATGAATGAATGAATGAATGAATGAATGAATGAATGAATTTGGAATTTGGCAGTTTTTGGATATTTACAGAACAATGATTTAAAAAGTAACTGATTTTATTTCAGATATTGTAAATACATAACGATACATGTCCACTGGTTCTTGAATGATATTTAAAATATTTTTAAAGCAGATATGGCTCCTTTAGTGGTTAATGTACAAGCCCCAAAAATGGCTTTGTAGTTTGTTAATGTGATTTTCACCGGGGCTCTATCATGTTGCGAAGTTTACTTGTAGCCTGCATTGCTTGTGTTAGACATATAAAAGTGTGATTTTCTTTACGGTGTTGGTTGGTAATTCTCTCCTCTATATTTACCGTCGCTCATCTCTCGAAAATGTTGAAACTGTACTGAATATATGACCAGAAATGCGTATGAACACCTGCCTTAAATGAATAATAACAGACAAAACTCGCCTAACGTATCGTCACTAACCGTTGTATTGAAGGATCATATATAAACTCTTTAAAGCAACTGAAACTATAACGATGATACAATCGTCAATAACGAAGAGAAAAAAGACATCGTTTAATATGAACGCGGTTCGGCGGCTTAGATGTTCGTGACGGTTTTGTTCATTTGAAACAAATGATTTTTGATTGACCTGGGGATTCAAATACAGAATAAAAACGCTATTGTGTAAACGCTATTAGGTTGTAACATACACTGCAACTGTTATCTCAATTCTTACTCACAAATAAGTCAAACATTTGAATTTACAAACAGTTGACGGACTTTTACTTTTTTTCACTGAAATGAGATATCGCCATCTACGGAAATATTTGATGAAATTGTTACTGAAGGACCGACACTCGTTTGTGGTATTGACATTTTACCAGCACAATCACAAGAAGGTAAAGTTAATAAAAAGACTAGATACAACCAATGCTTAGAATTCATACTCTTATTTTCACAGCCTCGTATATAAAATTAATCTGTGTATGAACTCGGAGGAACTCAACTTAGGTTTGTTTTAAAACAGGAGAGATTGGATATAAAAAAAAAAAAAAAAAACGGAGTGTAAAAAATCTTGAAAATTGAGCAAAACTTAATATTTTCTAATTTTGCCAAATTAACAATAAGATAATTTGAAACTTTTTGCATTATTTTATGGTATATTGATGATAAAATTCTATAAAATAAGGCTGTCATCGGGTAATCAAGAAGGGAGTCATCGGGTAGGACTTTAAAAAAAGAAGGGCATACTATTAGTTGCCTTTCAAAAAAAGGGGTCACATACCCCTCACCTCTAAAGTTGAATGCCCCCTGGGTTGATGAAAATGAAGAAACATAAGGCAAAAATCAAATTATGGATAAAAAGCAAATTCTTAAAAGCATCACAATGTTTCCGAGATTTGGTTTCATTGGTATCCATATCACCAGGCTTAAAAACTCGATGTCTCGTTATCAAAGACAAAATGGTCTCCAAGTGATCGGCAATAATTATTCAGTAAAAATTGATTACTTAAAAGGTGTTTAGAGATAGTTCAATGTTCAATTACCAACTGTTCCGGTATTACCCTTTAAGAATAGCCACTGGCAATTGCACTGTTCGTTCCTCTCTTATGTTTTAATTTCGTCCCGAAGTTTCAGCTGAATGCGTTAAAGGTGTGATTGAACAGGGAATGATGTCCACGCAAAACATTACCTGTCCTCAGGTTCCGTTAAAACCCATTATTTCAATTTCTTTGCGCTAAAGGTATCCTTGGGCAAAACAATTAAGGCTTAAATTGCCCCAATCAACCCCCTCACTACATTGTGTCAAAATTCAGATCACTTTGACTTTGAATGTCAAGGTGACAAGGGACATAGATAATTTCAAACTATAGCTACCTGATAACTATTGCATGAGTATTATAATAGCACCTCTTGATCCAAAAAACGGAAGACTCGACGTTCAATCTTACGATAATCTTTTCAAATTCTGAAATTATAAACAATAAATCATTGCAAAAGCCAGGCAAGCAGTTATATTTTGTTCTGCTATTCAAAAGATGAAGAAACACATTCCAATCGATTAAAAAACTGCGTGATTGTTATTGGAATGGTTTGAAAACCCATTCTTCATGCCCAAATGACGGTTTGTCACTTTCAATAAAAAGACATGAGCAGCATTTGGACGTTATTTTGTCGTTGTTCTCAATACATGAAGTATATAGTTCAGTACCTAAGACAATTATTCGCAGGTGCTATGGTTACGCATCAGTAGCCTAAAGGGGTGATAAATTTGACCTACAGTATATGGCTTATCATGGTTATTGCTTACGGTATAGAATGTCATATTACAAAACATGCTTGTATGTGGATAACCTCATTCACCAGATGGATCATTTCGGGCTGTTCCAGATTATATGCTCCACCCATTTAACTAGTATTTCCGTGTTTTGAAATATTGATTTCACATGGACAGATAAGCGTTAGTTTTCTTTTTCCACTAAGATTGTAATATATTCTTTTCTAACGTGTAGTTATTTTAAGAATCATAAGCCTTCTTACCGGGAGGTAACAGAGAGCCGAGGCATACATTTCGGGCACTAAATTTAATTTTAAGAAACAACAGTGGAAAGCAAGTATATATAGGTGATGTGAAAAATGGGTCACACTGGCCGATATGTTTCTTGAGAATACTGTCTGGATTATCTGTAAGTACTCTTATTGTTGAGTGTATAAAATAAGCCGATAAAGTGAAAAATAATACAAGCAAAACTAGGTTTTGTAAATAGAATGAACGAAGATTACGTTGCTACTTCGGTGAACAAGTGAGTATTTAGGTACGAAGATGTATTAAGATTCATATTCTAGTGGTACCTTTTGGCGTCCTGTTTTCTTAGCTATTTCAAGAAATTCTTATCTGAGGTATAAATTTGACTATAAAAGGTCGCAAGAATACAAGCACAAAAAGAGCGGACAGGCAATTGTTCAATATCTTTATTGTTTTGTACATAACATGCAGAGATGTTCTAAAAACGACAGGTGATGTCTAAACGTACCGATACAGATTGATTAGTGATTTGATTTTGCACACCTATCAGTTAATAACATGAAACAGCTATCACAAGAACTTGTTCGTAATCAATAGGGGATTAATTTGTTGTCACTCGCGCTTTCGTTCAAGGTTGAGAAGCGATTGTTCCATTGCCACGGAGAGTTGTTAATACGGTGAAAGTATTATGAATGGTATTGCAAGTAGCGGTAAAACTACATGTTATCTTTTCATTCAGGGGTTCATGAAAGTTCATCTGTGTTGGTATAAATCATGATTTTGATTTAAACTTTTGATCCAAACACAAGGAATTAATTCCTACCTCGGAATTTTAAGATGGTACTCCATCTACGAGTCTGTTATCAGGTCAAAGGTCAAGAAAATCACGACCTGATACAGTCACTCACTCGCTGATGAAAGATGGAGTACCATCTGAAAATTCCGAGGTAGGAATTAATTCCTTGTAATCAAAAGTTTAAATCAAAATCATTACTCAGAAATTGTTAGATTTATTTTCAGATATCACAAGAATCATTCATTTGTTCCTGAGCTTCAAGAGCTTATATTTCTGGTCGCGCGATTAACTGCTAGCTACAAAACAAGTGAAATCTCTCACTGAGAGATATTATTGCACATGTTGTGTACAGCCCAATTCATAAATCTGTCACTTCAGGCTAACTGTGGCGCTACGTGACAAGAACTGTACTGTTGTCTAGCTCTGAAGAGTCACATGCCGCTATCGAATAAACAGGTGTGCTATAGAAATATATAAATCGGTTGGTTACTTAAAGCCAAAATGTGTGATTTGCATATACAATAGATTCTTATCTAAATGTTAGTTTTCACTGATCACATTGTCCTCTTTTAATTTCGAGCCAAATAAATGAGGTAAAACGAAGAAACAGCGCGAGATCATAATTAGTAGAAGACAAAGAAAGTGAGAGAATTGTGTAAATCTTCATTGCTTTTGTTACATTAAACATGTTAAAAAGTGTTTGCGTACTTAATTGCTCGATTTAAGTGGTTTATTTTACACGTTATTATTATTTTAATTTGAATGAATATACTAGATTTGGGTACATCTCAAAGAAAACAAACTTGTGTCAACATTTCCTCTTCTTAGTTTTAAGTAATAAGTGTTTTTTTTTTCACTTTGCTGAAATATGCTGAGTATGTGAATGTGAAAGAGACAAGAAATGCGTAGTGATTTGAATGCTGTTCTGTACTTCTGAGACCTTTTCTTTGGACTTGGTAGCTCATGTATGTGACTATTAATCGAGACTAATTCTGAAGAGTCCAAGATTTGTCGATTATCTTGTCTAGGGGGAGAAAAACATTTGAGCACCAGCCATATAAAAACGTCCAAATCATTGTATGGAATAACAAAAGCCTGATGATGATTGCATAGAATAGATGCAAAGGAGAAGCTTACTTTTAAGTGTCGAATGTAAGTCATACGTGCTGGTAATAAACAATTTCCAACAGTTTAAACAGACTTTCAGCACAAAATTTCACTAACCTTGAATTTTCGATATGTGACAAACATCTTCATCAGAGGAAGTCCTAAGATGTTGTGATGGACTTGCTCTTTTGTTGACCATTGGCAACTTTTGGTCGAATGAGAATACCCCCGTTTAGTGCGGCCATCCAAATCAAGAAGAAATCGCCGGAACTAAATCGCGATCAAGGACTGGACGCCCTCATTCGACCAAACGTTGCCAATGGTCAACAAAAGAGCAAGTCCATCACAACATCACAAGATGTGTGTCACACATCGAAAATTCAAGGTTAGTGAATTGTTGTGCTCAAAGTCAGTTTTAACGTTTGGAAATTACCTTAGGTTATTGAATTGATCAAATGTTATTTTTCCTACTATATTATATCAATAATTTATTATATTGTTACCAAAACAAAGAGTAACCTTTGCTGACTGGATACAATCTGTTATCCAATCTGACAGAAGCCGTAAAGTGAGTTCCAAATCTCAATTATTATTGTTCATTGGAGGAACTCCAAAAATGAATACCCTCATACAGTTACGCAACTTGGAACTGAAGCAATATAACCCTTGCACTGGTTTTATTTTGCTTGCCAGAGACCTGACACATTGTTGCAAACACATAGTGAAAAATAACCCGCTCGTTTGCATGAGTGAACGGTTTCAGACAATTTGCATTTAATGTTGTCTTCCTGAGGCATTATGTTTACTTTGTCGCCTCGTCTTTTCTTGTCAAAGGTATCATCATTCATGATGAAGGTATCATCCACACATTGTCTTCTTATACGCGATGTCACCGAGTAATAAACAAACCCTGAAGCATTGCTTGTAATTCATTATCCCCTAATTGCACCTGAAACATGGCACTGTAATCGCGAGGAAGTGGGATATAATCTTTCTCCTTTGAAACTAAAAATGACACTTTGTATGTTAACTGTTCTAAATGCAAATGTTACAAATGATTAAAGTTGGCTGACATCATGATACATTAAACCGTACTCTGCGGTTCATAGCTTTGTTTTGCTTCCGTGAATATTTGGATGCCAGATCTGCTTTGTATAGACCAGAACACTGCCAGATATGCACTCTCGCATCCAGAGGCGTTGATTGAATATTGTACACTTTACACGGGTAGCGCTTTGGGTCAGTTTCATTCCAGTCTTACCCTCTCTATTATGTTCTATGAAGCATGTGATAGTGTGTATATTTAGGGTTCGCGGCAGTGTTCTACTTCTTATACCCGGTATATTACTGTGGTCTATTTTGTCAGGGTGACCAAGCTTTAAATTGAGTTTTTGGTACTGCTGGAAAACTGATATCTAATTTGATATGCTTAGTATGAGTTTCATTATAAATCATGGCAGAAATAATCATCTAATGGCCTATTTAAACTATACTAATCTGAATTCAATTTATGAGCTACTAGTATACACAAAAGTATTAAAGGTGAAGTATTTTACCAATGCAAACTTAATCAAAAGTAATGTCTTGTAAAAAGTAGAGTTTGCATCTGGGGCAAACAAGTCACAAGCAGCAAAACCATGAACAATAAAGTTATACTGTGATGGTTATATAATTACCACATTTACATAATTGCGGTATGATTCAAGCTCTTAATTGGACATAATCTTGACTTTAAAACAAGGCCAACAAAAGTTTATAGTTTGTTCAATAGGTTCCCAAAGCGGATGCTGATTATTCATGTGTAGATAACCTCCCCAAGCGGTACTGGATGGTTTACCTTGAGATTCCCAAGAAAGATTTTGGGATTGCAGTCGTGAGTCTCTTACGCAAGGATATGAATTTGAAATTAGCTGCACGACGTTCTGAATTTATTTAATGTATTGGCTATTATTGCTGAGTTTATTAAATGAATGTTATTACTGCATGTAAATTTGTGACATTAACGTTAAACGATAATGGGTATACTTGAGAAAAGGCATTATAAACGTTATGAATTGGTTATATCCTCGACTTCGTTGTTAACACATGGCAGACAAGTTGAGACGATTACTATATTATTAGGGTTAGGGTTTTAAAAATATTAAATCAACACAATGATATTAAAAATACCTTTCCTTAAAAGTACCATTGTTAAGAATTATACAAATTTAATTGACATTTAATAGACAAAGTGAGAGGAGGATGTATTTAACTATCGGGAGATATTTTTAAATTCAAAGAAATAAAAATTGCAAAAATAACAACAACAATTGCAACAAAAATTGCAACAACAATTGAATCAAACAGGTGATATTAGAAACTCATTTTCTTAAAAGTACTCAATATTTTCTTTCACTATGGTTCTGGGCTCAGGTGATCCTTGGCATCCATCAATCATATTCAAAAGTAATCCTTCAAGGATTTTTATAATATTACTATATGCAAATGTCATTTAACTTCCTGGCTCATATATTGAGTTTTTTCGATAATTTATATGCTATTTCAATACACCGGTTAACGCTCTAGCCACAAGAGACAACACCCAAATAAAAACATTTCTACTCAATCATTAGAATTCTATGAAGCGACGTAAAAAGTATTTTCCTCAATCATATCGATTTGTCACTATTCACATTTGTAAGTACCTAGGTTTAGCAAAAATTAACGTGTTTCTACTTGTTTTGGAAAGTTTAAGGTCAATGTCAAAAAGCACCATGATACCAATCATTGTTTGAATGCGTTTTCACAACATTTCCGTATATATATACGAGTATATACCAAATATGGACATGAAAATTCTATATTTCAAGTGCATTGTATTTTCGCTCGTGCTCGGTGACAGCACGTGATACTTAGTTTAGTTTAAGCTTAGTTATAATAATAACCACAATATAGATATACGAAGATTATATTAGTATCTCTGGATGTGCTGTAACAGTTGACGTGGTTTTTTATATAGATATGAGAAATATCATGTATGTTATCTTTTCAAATCATGAAGATATGATTTGCTAGATGTAACATTAAATTCTACACGGAAAATGATTTCTTGTTGCCTTGGAAATCTGAGCAATATAGACTCATATACTCAAATTAGACCGATTGTCCTGGTATTGTGCTTATATATCATTATTTGGGAATTAACAATACGAAGATGTACGTATATATGTGTATTGAATACGGTATTGCCGTAAGGCAAAAACACGACACGATGACAATATTTATTGAACATAATAGAACAGCATATTTTTGTGTTAATTTTAACTGATTCACAAGCAAGCAGGATATCACTTAATACGTAAAATTTTCGTGGCTGCATCCGCGCATCACTTCTTCAGCACTAGTGGGATGCTCATATAAGCTTCTTACAAGTACAGCAGATAAGAACAGCAAATAAGGAAACAACCCAAAAGTTCGATGAAGCCCTATAAACGAAAGTTCTTTCGTTAGGGAGGGAGAGGGTCAAAATATCCGATTACGTTTGTAAAGAAGTAGTTAAAACATCGATTAAAGTTGATCTTAAAGGATTTAATATGTATAATTGTAACATTTTAGCATTTTCTGTTGATATTGACATTTTACAGTGGTTGCTTCAAAATCATAGAATGTAAATTAACATGGAAAGTAGAGGCTGTATTGGATATTGGATAATATCTCTTAATCACAATCTCTTAATCACAATGATAATTTTATAATGGTTGCTTATCCGGCAGTCTTCTTCTCGTCGTTGATTACAAAGTTTTGTTGCACTCAATGTTCCAGACGACTCTCTGAAATATTCAAATGTTCAGTTCTAACTTTGCAACTCCACGGCAATATACTAGACGACGCTCACAACTATGTTACTTCCACTATCCACTCATTGCCCTTCAGAAACAGCTCTCCATCCTGTTCACTTGACAGACTTTAGATCAAAATAAATCCTACTTTTCAGAATGACTCCACAATATTTAAACACCTACCAAAAAGTAACTACCCTCCTTAATGAATGACCATTATTCCAGAACGGTTGATCGTATGCCAAATATGCAGTCGAAGCAGAATTTATTTCTGCGCATTATGACACCGCAATAGTTGTAATGGTTTTAATATCAATGCCTTAGCCTATATTTAAATGAACGTAACCCAATATTTGAAAGTTGCAGCAAATTTTAATGTCAATGTCAAAAAGCTCCATGATACCAATCATTGTTTGAATGCGTTTTCACAACATTTCCGTATATATACGAGTATATATCAAATATGGACATGAAAATTCTATATTTCAAGTGCATTGTATTTTTCGCTCGTGCTCGGTGACAGCACGTGATATTTAGTTTAGTTTAAGCTTAGTTATAATAATAACCACAATATAGACATACGAAGATTATATTAGTATCTCTGGATGTGCTGTAACAGTTGACGTGGTTTTTTATATAGATATGAGAAATATCATGTATGTTATCTTTTCAAATCATGAAGATATGATTTGCTAGATGTAACATTAAATTCTACACGGAAAATGATTTCTTGTTGCCTTGGAAATCTGAGCAATATAGACTCATATATTCAAATTAGACCGATTGTCCTGGTATTGTGCTTATATATCATTATTTGGGAATTAACAATACGAAGATGTACGTATATATGTGTATTGAATACGGTATTGCCGTAAGGCAAAAACACGACACGATGACAATATTTATTGAACATAATAGAACAGCATATTTTTGTGTTAATTTTAACTGATTCACAAGCAAGCAGGATATCACTTAATACGTAAAATTTTCGTGGCTGCATCCGCGCATCACTTCTTCAGCACTAGTGGGATGCTCATATAAGCTTCTTACAAGTACAGCAGATAAGAACAGCAAATAAGGAAACAACCCAAAAGTTCGATGAAGCCCTATAAACGAAAGTTCTTTCGTTAGGGAGGGAGAGGGGTCAAAATGTCCGATTATGTTTGTAAAGAAGTAGTTAAAACATCGATTAAAGTTGATCTTAAAGGATTTAATATGTATAATTATAACATTTTAGCATTTTCTGAAGATATTGACATTTTACAGTGGTTGCTTCAAAATCATAGAATGTAAATTAACATGGAAAGTAGAGGCTGTATTGGATATTGGATAATATCTCTTAATCACAATCTCTTAATCACAATGATAATTTTATAATGGTTGCTTATCCGGCAGTCTTCTTCTCGTCGTTGATTACAAAGTTTTGTTGCACTCAATGTTCCAGACGACTCTCTGAAATATTCAAATGTTCAGTTCTAACTTTGCAACTCCACGGCAATATACTAAACGACGCTCACAACTATGTTACTTCCACTATCCACTCATTGCCCTTCAGAAACAGCTCTCCATCCTGTTCACTTGACAGACTTTAGATCAAAATAAATCCTACTTTTCAGAATGACTCCACAATATTTAAACACCTACCAAAAAGTAACTACCCTCCTTAATGAATGACCATTATTCCAGAACGGTTGATCGTATGCCAAATATGCAGTCGAAGCAGAATTTTTTTCTGCGCATTATGACACCGCAATAGTTGTAATGGTTTTAATATCAATGCCTTAGCCTATATTTAAATGAACGTAACCCAATATTTGAAAGTTGCAGCAAATTTCTATTGCCTTTCACGCATTTGGAGGGGACCAAAACATTTCAATATTTTTGTGACCAAAAAGGTCCTAAATGACCTACAATTGCAAGTTGTCCTTTTAGTGTAAAGTTAGATTCAAATTTCCCCTGATCTGCTGATTAGGAGGTGTTACCAACAAATGTAACCCTTGGTCTTCTATATACTTCCTGTGACCATCTTGGCCACAAAAAAAAAAGACATTGAACTTGTCATGATTTAATATGAATTGAGTAAACAATGACCACTGACGTGAATAATGTTTATCACAAAATATTTAATTCCATTGAATACAAGACAAATCTTTGGTTACTTTCTTTTATTAAAATGTACTCTGCAAGAAATGAGGTGTCATAATGCGCAGAAATAATAACCATTCATTAAGGGGGTGATTAAGTCTTTGTAGGTGTTTATATTTTATAGCACTTTCGCTATAACTATAAATTGACTGATTCCAAGTGTTCACTTCATATTTATGACCAACCTCTTCTCCGAAAATCTCTCGCCTTTCTCTTTTATACCAAACCTGCAAATTTCCATTCTATTAATAGCCCATTCTGTCGCATTCATCTTTTTATAGAGGGTATCCGTGTTCTATAAGTTGCATATCCTATCAACGACTGCTATACCTTATTTAGGACTTTCAAAAGAAGAACCTGCATGTGCAACTATGACTCAAATTCAAACAAAAATGATTTTGTTCAACCATGCAACCATGACTGTTTCAAACTAACCCGCCAAAGTCATGCAGGTAACTCCGAGGTCGTGCATTGAATTGTTTGAATGAGGAAATACTACGGGAGCCAGCGCCTTTTGTTAGAAGTCACATATGAGTGAAGTGGATATCCTCTATAGCCACGAGAATCCTCCATATTATTACGCAATAATATACAATGAACATTCTGGAAAAATCTGGGGATTTCCAAACATGAACGTTCTGGAAAAATCTGGGGATTTCTAAATATGAATATTCTGGAAAATTCTGGAGATTTCCAAAATCCATAAATACATCTGCCATGATTTTGTTATGATTACATGAGAGAGAATTCCCATCTTTCAAAAAATTGCTTTAACAGTAAACACATATCAATTAAGAGAAAATATAGTATTCCGATCGATTAGATGGTCTATAAATTTACGCTGTATAAGAAAGAAGACACGCATAAATTTACGCTGTATATAAGAAAGAAGACATGCAGACAAACTTGTAACTAAATAGAGATGAAATGTGCTCAGGTGTAGTGAAATTTAAATTAGAGTAGCAAAATAATGTTACTGACGATAATGATCTTTTTTCACACGAATTACAGCACTCAAGAGCCTGAAATGTTGAAATATGTATTTTTTTTCAAAAACATAAACCAACTTGGTTTAAATTTGTTTAATCGAACGAAATGTAACACAGGAAATATACAACGGTTTGATATGTGACTTTGAATTTGATTACAGTTCTTATGCCCCGATTTGTAATTTTTATGACAGAATTATATTCCGTTGCTTGCCTTTTATATGACGACATTATGTTCGGTTCGTAATCTTTTGTTTTTACCTTTATATTTATATTTATGTAGAATAGCTAAAGGATTCTGGTTTCTATATAGTGTGATACTGTATATACTCTTAGTCATCTGGGAAATGTTCCAATTGTGATAAACCAAAAAAACTCACTTTTTGGTTTGTTTATTTGTTTGTTTGTTTACCCAGGTTGGTTCGTTACTGACACATGCTAATCCATGGGAAATCCATGGACCGTTCCAAGCTCATACAATAAAATGCACAAGCCTGGATATAAATAGTCAGTGTAGGCTAATAAGAAGAAAACAGCAAACACAATAATTTTACAAATGTACTCTTAGCCCTTAGTGGAATTTCAATCTCAAGCCCCGATGCAAAGGCTGGTTAAACGTTATCACCGACGTTACGGCTAAAAACTTTGGCCTTCAGTAAATAATATGTAAATAAATAAAAATACTCAGAATTTATAGACTATTCCAGAAATAAGTATACCTATAAATGTATGATTCCGACCAATTTCTTTCGGATAGCTCCCAGGTATCTCGATTACGTGGTAGCTCCTTACGTTGTCTGTTTTGGTTTTATCTTTTAAAGATTGGATTACTGTTTTGTGAAGATAGTTCTAAATACATGAGTTTAATACTAGTATGCGATTTGGTAGTTCACAGCATCTTGCAAATGGTAGTAAGCTTTAGCAAAAATTGCATTGATCATTAAGCGAGTGTGTAGAAGAATTTAAATATCACAGATATACTTTTGTAGGTCCTGTGGTTCTTGAGTTATATTGTAAAGAGGGCTGAAACAACAACACTTTAGTAAAACGTGTACATAACTCATTGACAACAATAAATCAAGCAAGTTTTCGACGTATATGATTTGTAGAATGCACTTTTGCAAAACATCAAAGTGTTATTTTTCAATATTATATTGATTTAGACAATGAAAATCAATTTTTGGGTTGCTTTCGACCAACAAAAGATCGCCTTAATATTAGTTCGTAATCAAGGACGAATGAATTTCTTATTTTATTAAATGCAGTTGAACTACGCAGAATAAAACTTCTTAGAAAAGATTGACCAAGGATAAAAATTCGATTATAATTCTACGTATCTTGGATGTAGACAAGGAGAGTTGAATGTGTTTTGACGAAAAATCTCTCGAGATACAAACCGGTGTCTTCTGCAAAGACCCAAAGGGAATTAAATAACAACCTAAATGGGCAGCTGTTGTTATTTTGAGGAAAGTTCATTTTGTTGTTTCAAATCCCACGACTCGTATTATTTTCCGATATAAATAGCTGCATCTTGTCTGAACTAGGGCGATAGGGATTTTATACTTGTAAGTCTACTCTTTTACAAGGTAACTGACTCGAAGTGAGATACAAATATCAGAAAAACAAACAACATGATTTCAATTGTTGATGTAAACATGTTATTATTTGTACTATAGATTTGAGGGTGAGCCTTTTTATTTCTTTTAATAATCATGGTAATTAGAATAGTATGGTGTCAGATATAATTATGATGAACACTTTTAGACGCAGAACTACACTATAACGTTTCGACCGTTTTCATCGTTGCACTTAAATGATCACCACCACCACATGGCTCTATGTACTCGTTAGACCATCATTTGCGCTCTTTTTAGCTAGAGAAAAGTATTGAGCTAAAGCGATATTCCTAATGTATTTATTATAACATGACATTCAATAGTCATTCCCACAATCACAAATTTGTACTATAGATTTGTGGGTAACCATCGTTATTTTTTTCCTAATTATGGTAAATTATCGGTAAAAGTATCGTATCAGATATATAATGAATACTTGCTGTCGTACAACTACAATACAAAAGGGTTGTAAATACATGAGTTATGCTTTTTTTTCGTTTAAAAAACAGGACGTATTTACTTTTATTCAATGCAATTGAACTACGTAGGATAAAACTTCATATAAAAGATTGACCAAAGATAACAATACGATTATAATTGTCTTGGGTGTAGAACACGAGAGTTGAATGTATTTTGGCGAAAATTTCTCGATAATTATACAAACCGGTGTCTTCTGCTAAGAACTAGTAGGGAATTAAAAAAAACAACCTACATGTGCAGCTGTTGTTATTTTGAGGAAAGTTCATTTTGTTGCTTCAAATCCACGACTCGTATTATTTTGTGATATAAATAGATGGCTCTCGTCTGAACTAAGACAATAGGGATTTCATATGTGTAAGTCTATATACACTTTTACAAGGTAACTGATTTGTAGTGAGATATTATCAGAAAAACAAACCAACATGGTTTCAATTGTTGATGTAAACATGTTATTATTATTTGTTCTATAGATTTGCGGTTGAGCCTCGTTATTTATTTCAATTGTAAATTAGAATAATATCTTATCAGATATATGATGAACACTTATAGACGCAGAATTGCACTATAACGTTTCCACCGTTTCCACCGTTGCACTTAAATGACCACCGAACCACCACATGGCTCTACGTAATTGTTAGACTATCATTTGCGCTCTTTTTAAGCCAGGGAAAATTACAGAGCTACAACGATTTTCTTAATGTATTTTTTATAACATGTTCTTATTATGGTAAATTAGAATAGTATCGTATCAGATTATGATGAATACTTGATGTCGTATAACCACAATAAAACGCTTCGAACTTGTCCACCGTTGGACATAAACAACCACATGGCTACATGTAATTGTTCGACCATATCATTTGTGCTCTTTTTTGCCAGAGAAAATGATTGAGTTGCAACGATATTCTTATTGTATATATTTATATTAAACATAATATTCAATAGTTATTCACACAAGCACATATTTTGTGTTTGCAATATACAATTTTTAAGTGAGGGGTGTTTACCATTGTGACGTCAAAGTTATATCCAATCAAGACTCTTGATTGGCCTACTTTATATTTTGGTATGATTGAATACAATAGCAATATACCGGAAGCCAACTGTGCCGAAATTCCTTCCCGTGAATGCAATAGGCGTAATGTAATAACAATTTGGAGGGTAAGCCATCTCATTTCCTATACTAGAAGAGCAGTGCTTTGTCACTAAAAGAGTTACCATGTAGCACAAATTAATAGATAAACACTGAATGGTAATGTCCTGGCTATCCTAAGTTTGTTGCTATCTTTGACTGCGGCAGCATCATTTGCCAGGGCAAGGAAAATGGTAGGGTCATCCAGAGGGCCCTTTGGGGCCACTACCGTTAGTTCACTAATCAGTAAAGAAAATACGAGACAGGCTTTTGGTTGATCTGCATGCTTTGAGTTGATTCAATAAAGGTGGGTTACTCTTGGGTATCTCATCTGTACCACAAGTGTACGCTTCCAATGGACCGGTACTGATCATTCTTGAAAATAAGCATTAAGAATATGGGTCAACGACACACAGCTCACAAGAGAACTCGAGGATCAATGTTGAGGGTATTCCATCAAGACCCCCAACCATTTTCCTACCGATCTTAAAGAGTTTGGCACATACTTCCCAGGGAAAATCTCCTGGAGTTTTTCCAAAGCAGGTAAATAGGCGGGTAAATCTGATGTGCCCAAAGCTTTGACAGTGTACGTCGGTTATATAAATGCGCTTTATATGCACGTGACCCATGGGCACGACATACCAAGACTAGCAAGCGTCACCAAACCCTCATACAGAAAGGGATAAGAATTCTGTAGATAAATATCATCAAATTTAAGTATTGATTGAATTGCAAAGTTATTACACATTTTGCTATTCCGAATTTGTAATATGTCATCAAAAACAACATTTTGAAAGTATTTCACGACGGAAAACGTTTACAATATAATCACAAAGTTGAAGAAAATAAACAATTTTGCTGCACAGCAGTCTCATGTTGTGCCGCCTTTGCATTCAAATGTATAGGAAGACCACTCGCTATGTAGAAGGTCACTTCGAGACTTACTGTCTATTAGCTGTTATGGCAGCGCGTAGGTGGTCACGTGCGTATTTATAAAAGCGCATTTATAAATATAATCGAAGTACACTGTTTGATATCTTTACCAATTGAGACAGTATGATTGTTGACACTGTTTGCCACTTCTTTGGTGCTAGAAGGATCAGTACCAGGTGGGGGCTTTATAAGGGACTGTGAGATATTGTTTGTTGTTATGATTCATATATGGTGGTACCATTCTCCTGGGTTTGATTTTTTGTGTCTTTCAACTCGGTTTTTGTAATAATCAGTTTATCAACGGCAACCACATGTTGCACTTTGTTCCTGTAGACCTTCCATAAGAGTTGTCTGCAATGGTTAAACACTTCTTGACGTCTGTGAATCAGTTCTTTGTTTTCGCCGATAACCATTAAAGCTTTGTCTGAAACATGTTGTTTAATTTCCGCGTGTTGTAAAATACAACTTCATGCGCTCTTGGAGAGTATTATATGAAGCATTTGTACCAACACTGGAATTAGCTTACTCTGATACTTCTCTCCAATCGTGATTAACTATCTATGATCTAAATTATCGCACATCTTACGTCTGAATCTTTTAAATCGCATAGAGACAAAGAGAGCAAATCATAATCATACGACTTGCATTGCGGTGTAGTTAAAGCAATGTCTACATGATAGGTGTTGTTTACACCATGAGTTTTATAATTGTTGGTTTACCATTATCTCTATCCAGCAATACAACAGCTATTTTCTTTTTAACATGTTTGCCACCTCTGGAACCACGCTTTTTGGCTAGTATACCATTCAGTTTAATAGACTTTAATGTGGCGCGTAATATCGTAGGTTTTTGTCATTGCTTCAATTCATTACGGGTACTAACTGTGCCCTTATTTACCAGTGGTATGATGACCATCAGGTACCATTAGTCTCCTTTTAATACTGTAAAGACAATGAGAATACGTAAGAGATTGGGATCCCTTCGTCGCATCAGTCGCAACCCTAACGGAAAAATTGCAGTTTCATTTATAAATACCACTTGTCAGTTTTATGACTTAAAATGCAATGTCTTACCACATATTCATTTTGAATGTTTGTTCTACAAAAATACAATAAATGATTCAATGGTCTCAATATCAGTACCGTTTCGTAATAACTAATAGGTTTATATGTTTTAAAGTTAGCACATACCTTTGTAAAAAAATATTCAAAACAAACTCAGAAAGGAGAGGTTAATATTATTGAGTTAGCTTTAAATATCAATGGAATCGTCTAAGTCAGATAATGTTGACATGGTATATACTAAGAAGCATTCATTGCTCAATGAACAAGATAAATCCAAACGTTCTTTATTATTCTGAAAGCGCGGATTTCTTACTTAGAACTGTCGTATTTATTACAACACAACAAACTTAATCAAAGGTGTTAAGGGCATTGTCCTATACACCACACCTGAAGCCCTTAGGCACGGTTCAAGTTACATCCTTAAATGTGTATGCACTGAATTTTGTGATCAAAGCTTTTCCCACAATGCACTTAACTTTATCGATTCTGTTTACTTCCGTTTCCCTTGGTTTGCTCCCTCTACATAACCTCCAGGTATCTTGCCAACATTGAAGCAAGCAATTAACTTTCTCAGCAATTTTAACAGAGATAATGATGTTTATTCATTTTGTCCCCCGGACACAAATCCTGTTCCTGTACCTCATTAAAGCATTATATAAATAGTTGGCCTTAAATGTAATCGATACAACTTACAAGCAGCGTTAGCACTACGATAAGAAAATATGAACTGTATCACCTAAAATGTGTGGGGTGGTTGCGTGTAGGGGTGAGGGTGTTGGTCCAGTTGAATGGTTGGTGGTTGTGATATCATTGGTGGGCGTCCGTGTATCATTCTGTCTGGTGTGATATGTGACTTTTTGATATTTGCATACATATAGCACATTTTTAAATTCAATAAATACAGATTTCAGCCCTTACCTATCATTTGGCTGCTAAAAAAAGACAATTTTTCAACTAACATAAACATCTTCATATCGATAGGATAAGTGGCAATGCGGGGATCGTAACTTGATTTCATGCAACATTATAGAAACATAGCATTTTAACATAAACATTGATGAATTATTATTCTCAGGGCTTATAAATCTTCTGAGATATGAAAAAGAAGATTGTTAAAGAAGAAAATTACATTATGCATTCCACACTCCTGTGGATAAGGTTATTTATGCACATATCTTGTGCTTACATAAATCGCAAAAACGAAACAGGATTTGTTCTCACAGGTAACTTTGCACCTTTTTTACAATCAAATGATGACATAAATATACATGGGGAAAAACGTTTATTTGATGTAACTCGTGAATGGATATGACAATATTTGCTGAAGTTGTTTGCCCTCATTGAATTCCATCCTGAGAGAGTACCTACGTGGAAATCCGATGATCCTTAGAAAATTCCTTATGAGTTATATAACACCAAAATGACGGCGTGTATACAAAATATGTCATTATAAATTTGCTGAGTAAAAATCACAGTAATATTGAATACTCCGATGTATGCGCATTTCTTAAGAAAACAGGTTTTTATTATTCGAAAGAAAGACAGGCAAATAAAAGAAACAAAATTAAGAATATATTCTAATATTTCTCTAAATTTAGCCAGTAATGTATATTGATGTATTCTTTTCAGATTTGTTTTTCAATCATTTGCAGACAGGATTAAAGTAAAACGGAGAAGCTACACATAGCATGTTGTCAACCACTTAAGTAGATATTCATGTTTGCCCGTAGTACAGTAGCGCATTTTACATATGAAATAATCGATAATTAGGACTAGTTGTTACATTATAATTCAATAAAATATGATGATGCCTGGCAGATAATGTTTATTTGAGTATGTTTTGAAGAATCTAATCGAAGCTGAAAATGTCAAAACCCGAAAGTTTCTCTTTAATATATATTTTTATTAAAAATATTTGCGGACGTTTCAACAATTGAAGTTGGAGGACTTTAAGGATATAAAATGGTATTCTCTACTTAGAATTTCAAATCCTTTTGCTTTTACCTTCTCTTAAAACTCAATCTAATAATCTTGTGGGATCACACGAGTATTGTGTAAATCACAAATTGGATGCTGCCGGTTGTAAATGGAAGAAAATAGGAAAGTAAAGGAAGGGTGTCAATTTTAGAGTTTGGATTTAAGTATTATGGGAAAAGCATCTTTTGGAGATGAACTCAATTACAAGCAAATGTCTACCTTCATAGTAGATTGTCTCTTTTGCATTCAGTGTAAAACCATAGCTCGGGGAATTACTAACAGCAAAAATAGGGCGTTTTATCAGATGACTCGAGATCTGAAAAGAAATTTAGCAACTCGTGAGATTCCTCGCTGAAAATCTCAATAATATCTTGCGGACTTATGATAGAATCTGTGGATAATGGTTCCAGGGTATTTTCATTGTATTTGCTGTACTCAAAAGATGGACTAACAGAGGATGTTTTCTCGCGACATTGAAGTGAAATTCTTTAGGGGTTATTTTTGGAGCTGTGTTGTACCATGCGATACGGACATGATAGATTAGGACTCGCCCAAGATTAGTATATAGAATGATGGAATCGAAAGATACCCTTGGGTGCAGGGAATCAGTTTCCTACAGACATAGGAAATCGCATTGGCCCAACTACTGGACTTTAATTAAGTCTTTAATCTCCCGACAAACTATGCACATCCAAAACGAACTATTGCCTATAGCACTATAGGTTATATTGAGACGAAGATGATTGCAGTTGTGCCTCGGTCCAGAACTGACAAGATTCCTTGAAAAAAGTATTGTTTTCTTATTCATATTTTTCTAGCATCCCCTGGCAGCCGAATGCAATCTAATCTACAATCCAACATGAAGTTGTAAGGAATATGCTTTCTATAACATGAAATAAGTCTGTTGAAAGGCCATGGGTTCTACAAATTAGTTAGCATTTTAAAATAAGGTGTGCTTTCGTCTCTACCTCTCATTCCGCCATGGGGTGATAGTGCATGCTAATTTGGGTTAGGAAATGCTCAATACACGGCTGTATATATACTCCCAACATTGGCAAAACAAACTGTTTGGTATGGTATTCACGTTCAGGAGCCATCAATCAAACTGCAAAATGTGCAGGCTTTCCAAGGTCAGGGGAATCACTTCATGATATAAGATTGCCTAGGAGAACTTGAACGAAACTGATTGGAAAACGGAAAGTTGAAAGTCAACATTAAATAACTCATCTGCAAACTGTTAATATTTCTAATGCGCCCTTTTCAGTTCGACAGTAAATAGAGTTGCGCACGCATGTTTCCGTCAACAACATTTCATCTACCTCAATTTTGTCTTTCGTTCTTTTTGTTACAGACGATCAGAGTAAGAGTACGCTGCAAATTAACACAGACTGATTGGACTATACTTGTCAACAGGCATTTTTGGCGCGGTTGAGTGACAGTCGTGTTCGAAGGCGGCTGTCGTAGAACGGTTTGTGTTGCTAACACCGGATACAATATCTACCATGGTGATAGAAGCTTGGTGATATCTTCTTCATTTTGATTATTACATTCTTGGAACATCAATATCAAACTCAACAACTTTCTGACGGACAGATACATCCTGAAATATTCGCCGGACTAATATTACACCAATTTCACAGGACTATAAATTTTAAGTGAACAGCGGCCCCCGGGACAGTGACTACAGGTCTTGTTTGGTTGCTACATAGTGTACGTTTAGATCACGTCAGGCTCAACATAGCTAATAGTATTAAGGTACGTATGGATATTTTAATTTGTTATGTGTAATTTATAAGCAAAAACTTTACAATTAATATATGTATTGAAGTCCTTGCTACTGACCTGCTGCTACCATGCGCCAACGAAGCTAACGTCACTCACTCAACATATTTACACAAAGTTAAGATCATGAGAAATTAAATAATAATATCTCTCCAGAGTTGAATGGGGGATGGATTTTGTTTTGATTTCAAATCTGATTAACAGAGAATCATATCAGAAACAATAAGTGATATTCATCATCATTAGTCGGCTGCGAAGCTTTGTTTAACTATTGCGATCTTGGGCAAGCGTCCCGGTTTCCTCTTCCACGTGGTGGAATGTAAAAGGCATATTCTTTCACCGGCTCGTCGTCTTCACGACGCAGTATATGGCTGAGAAATTTGAGTCTTTCTTGTGTCTTGGAACCAGTTGAGTGGTGTTGGTCAGATTGTAGATAGTTTCATTTGGAATCCGATCCACATGCTTGATGTTTAACATGACTCTGTAGCACGATGTTGCAAATACATTGATCTAGTTTTCCAAGTCCTTGGTGATTACCCATGACTCGCATCCTTACAGAAAGACAGTAACACGGGTTGTCTCAAACAGCTTGATTTTTGTTTCGATTGACAGGAATAGGCTTCTCCAAAGAAGTTCCCGTTTCAGATAGCTGCGCTAGCTAGTTCTTTTCTTCTTTTTAGTGATATTTCCGTACTTTAATTATAGGTTAATAAATGCATATCACTTGTTGAGATAGCAACCACCTTCAAGAAAAATGAAAAACTCCTGCAAGACGCCAACGCACAGTGCGTAATTGCGTTAGTAAGCGAAATACAATAATTGTGCAATTATGTTTATTCCACAGACTACTACAGGCCATGTGACAGCAGTCAAAGTCCCCGTGCATTGTATGCTGTGAATTCTCGCATATTCATGAGGGCCGTGTCTAAAAATCACGCCAGCGTTGCGTGCCTTCACGTATACGCGATAGAGCATTGCGTGCCTTCGCGATTACGTGATAGACCGTAAAAATAGGCGGTAAGTGCGTAGCAGTTTTGCCTATCGCATTTCATGGAACATTCGGCTCTCATTATCGGGTGATGCTGAGACTTTGACTGGTTGACGCGGTCTGTTATCTTTTTCGTCCATGATTTATTCACTCCGCGTATTTTCTAATGGCTTTTCTGATTGCCTATGCGGTTCCAGTTGTCAATTGTCTCAATTGAATCCCAAAAAGCCTTTAAATTGGTATTGTCTCAATTGTCTCACAAACAGCCTTTTAATTGGCATCGTCTCCATTGACTCACAAACAACCCACCTTTTAATTGGTGTCATTAGTGGATTAAACTCAATCTTCTCGTGACATTGTCTGAAAACTTAAAGCTAATAGTTTCATAAACTTCTCAAAACTCTGGTCCAAGTTATTTAAGGAACCAGTAAACTAATGCTAGCGCATTTTCCCGGAGATATGCGAGCTCTACGTGCTGTTTGTATGAAGGTAATTGAGTGTACAACACGTTTTGTTCTAGATATCACAATGACCGTCCTTGTTGAATCGGTTACATGTCGTTCAGTGTTTTAAAGCAATCAATTGATTTATGTGGTTCATATTTAATAAGGAACGACGAGGAATATGTACTGAGTATCAGTGCGTATTTGCGTAAATCAATAGAATGCTTGGTATGAGGTATTGGTTTACATTTCATCGTATATTTATTCAGAGCTGTAAATGATTGCATACAATTTTTCAAAAACTAATATGAACAGAAAGTTATCTTCTAAGAAGCTGTTTTTTTTTTCAAAGCTGACATTCGAGTATGGCCAAATTTTAGTAACTTAGTCTAGTAACCTAGGTTACAAATATCACTAGAGAGAACGTCAAAAAATCATTCGATTCGTAAATCCACACAGTGAAGTTATCAAGATACTTACGCTCTCATAAATTGTGTTTATTCTTATAATCTCTGACATATGTATGTCATCTGACTTTGATTTTCTTTTTCCATACATTCATTTATTGAAGGCTTATGCATTTACAAAGAGTATGACATTTCTATCACGAGGGAAAATTAACTCTTTTTGCTTCTGGATTGTATTTAAATAGTAGGGAATGCAGATCAATGCAGTGCAGTTTATTGTCACAAATTTTATAATTATAAACTCTTTTAGTTAATCGAATAAGAGTATTTGTGTTTTAATTTTAAATGCTTATTCTAATTTGCTATTTTACCTTTATTTTGTAACATTGTGAAGAGTAAGTAGAATCATACAGCTATCAAAGCAAATGTAAATAACAGGGAATCATATTAGAAGCAATGAGGTGATATTAACTAACGTAGTTTTACCGATTACGGCTCACCATACCATACAGGCGGTATCAAAATGATTGGTACCCAACTACCCATCAGATTTGTTGTCTAATGAAACGCCTGCTTCTTCCACATTCAAAAATAGATCCTGATATGACTATTATTATTATTTATTGTTCAATGAATTGTTTAGGTTACAAATATTGCTAGAGAGAACGTCAAGAAAATATCATTCGATTCGTAAATCCACACAGTCAAGTTATCAAGATACTTACGTTCTCATAAATTGTGTTTATTCTTATAATCTCTGACATATGTATGTCATCTGACTTTGATTTTCTGTTTCCATACATTCATTTATTGAAGGCTTATGCATTTATAAAGAGTATGACATTTCTTATTTACCACGAGGGAAAATGAACACTTTTTGCTTCTGGATTGTATTTAAATAATAGGGAATGCAGTGCAGTTTATTGTCATAAATGTTACAATTATAAACTCTTTGTGTTTTATTTTTAAATGCTTCTTATAATTTGTTATTAGATGCCACAGATTAACTTTGTACTTCTGAGCTGACGGACTATATTATGGATGCGCATTGATATGGATCCCATTCGTATATGGAATCACCCAATATCACTTATCTAAAAGATAGCTTCTTAGATTAAATTTGTTGATCGTTAGCCCAAACGTTCTCATACAATATCATGACTAATAAAAGGGACGAGTATACATCGAGTTCATAATATTGATAAATTAAAGAACGGTAGCCTGAAGCGTTAAATTATACACAATATTATCTAAACTATGTTATAAATATCGAACGTGAACAATGGATTTTATATACCGCCCTACATTTAGACTGATATAGAACAGGAGGTGTACTACACTTGTATGTAATGTGTTTTTAAGTTTGCCCGTTAAACACCCATATGACACTTTCTGGAATATTTGGAGCCGGTTATGGTATAAAATTATCGTAAAGCGTAATCCAATAGAGAAGCATGAAACCGATAAGTGATATTAATTTAGTTATAACCGTATCATAGTTATCTGTATGAAGATGTAATTATCTACATGTTGGTAGTTTATCAAATATTAGACTAAATGGCGCACACAAACGAACAAACAAGATCTGCTGCCCAAATCTGACGATTTGTCTGATAATGAACTTCTTGACTTGATGTATAAATTTTTGAAATCATCTCAAGCGTTGTAGCTATAGACTACATAAATTATCCAAATACTTGATCCAACGGGCAATCATAATGCTAAACAACAATTGATAATAACATACGTTTACCAGGTCACGTGTTTCCAAAGAGTACAAAGATAAGTATAAAACAATCAGAAATAAAGGTTATATCCCTATGGGAACATCAGCAAAAGGAAGTAGAATGGCAGAATGTACTAGTTTAAGCTCAAACGGACACATTTTAAAATGTAACTCCATGGCCTTTGACCTTGGATAATTTTAAACCACCCTGTATCCCTCGTGCCATTGCCCATATCACCGTGCGAGATATCAACTCAATACGTCCTAACTACATCTTCAGCATGTAATAGCATTATGGGATCATATGATTCTCTCCATGCACTTATCTAATGTATTTCTTTTTATCTACTTGCTGATTATTTTTTTCATTCATTTGAGGCACGGTGACCTTTTAGGCCAGCCTCAGGATCCCCTTGCAAAGGTTATTGGAACCTTCGATCACTTATCCCCAACCCACCCCACCCGTATTACTGTGCGAAACACATTTGCGGACATACAACCACACAGAGACATCGCTCATTATTTTAGTATAGAAGATGTTTATCTGCGTTATATTTGACGTTTATTCGATTTCAATGACTGAATTATCAAAGGCAGATGTATAAATAACATCATCAATTTAGCACATGATAGGCAAACAATTCTATTCAATTGGTTGTCATATGCTTGACTTCGCAACCTTTAAAGTCTCATTCAGTGATCCTCCGAAAGTACAAAAAAAATTGTCTATAAATCCCTTAAAAGTGAAGGATAAGCCGTTAAAATTATTCTAAGGTATTTCTGAAATGAAAAATTTGGGCAGAAAAACAAGGAAACAGTATTATTGACAACATTAAAGCCCCATTGAAAAACATGTAGCTAATTTATATACTATCTATACTAAGGCTGAACTACTAGCAGGCTATGTTAGCACATCTATGACAATGACAAAGGTGCCAAAATCTGAATTTTAAATGATTTTACGATCTAGATGAGCAAATCACTGAATGGGCCTTTAATTCATGTATACAAGACTCGGGCTAGAGTGAGTTCTTTTCCAGCTAGACGAAGGAATAAAGTGTATATAAAATGAAGGCTGAACATTAAAAGCTTCTTTGTCTCTAATGCTAGACGTGAAGTTACAAGTTCATGCAACCAATTCCCCAAATGAGTGTTTGCATTATTTAATGTACTTTCAGGCAGACTAAACAAAACATCACTACTTTCCGTTCCCTATTAAAGAGATTTGCCATAATAATAAAACCTAACATAACCTATTTCACTAATCCGTCGTCGTAATTGTGTTTGGTGTCTGGCAAATCTTAGAATATCTTTTTTGACCTTATTATCTCATTCTCCCTTCTCATTAATGTTTATGGGAAGTGTAATGGGCAGGAACCTGGTTTTGATTCCAGAGGGAGTGTGCCTGTAACAGCCACAGCCACCAGAAAAAAACAGCTCAGATCGCGCGCCAAATAAGTTTGCAGTTCAGAAATTGCATTTTTCCCAACCTTGAATAAAATAGGCAGAGCTGGGAATCGAACCCGGGACCTCCAATTTTTAAAACTCATTGCGTTACCACTAAGCCAACTGACCATCAGCTGTGAGAAGTTTGATAGTAATCCTTGATATTGCTGAATAGAATAAGTCAATACTGGTTGGCCTATTTATCTAATGTTGGCCTATTTATCTAATTCAAAATTAATAGACGTTCCATAGGGCCTATAAACTAGGAATATAATGTGAAATGATTATCAATCGATCAATCAATCAAGTTTACAAGTTATCAACAATCAATAATAAACCGATGAATCATGGAATATTACTAATTACTTACTAATCTACCAAATAAATAAATAAATCAGTAAATAAATAAATAGGCATAGGCCTAAATAAATAAATAAATACATACATAATTCCAAACATTCTATTATAATTTTCTGCTATGCACGCAAAGGACGTGTGCTTTTAATATTCGCGCCTAATCAATAATGGGTCTTTCACCATGCTCACACCATGTTAAACTACTGACTGTAGGATTATCTATTGACCAGGTGCTAAGCAACTCCGTAAAGTGGATGCTTTTACAGTACCCAATTAAGGTTGGTCTGAACCCTGGAATTATGGAAACTTTCGGGCCTCATAACTGCTAAATTGTTGGTCTAAAGTATCTAAAAGTATACATATTTAGAATGGCAAAGACTTGATAAGTTCATCTGTGAGGTCAAATTTGGCCCAAAATCCCAAAATACTGTTTTTTGAACCACTTTTTTTTTGTACATCCTACCAAAAAAATTCTTGGGCCAAAATTTTTAAAAACTATATAAAAATATTTAGGAGCCGTTTTTTCATTTTTTTGAATTTCGACCAACTTCGAGAAATTTGCACCAAAAATGTTTAAAAAATGCTGAATGCCGATTTTCGCCCAAATTTCAAATATTTTTGGTGAAGTTGGTCAAAAAACAAAAAAATAAAAAACGGCTCCTAGATATTGTTATCTAGTTTTTAAAAATTAATAAAAACGATTAAATAAAAAAAAAAGAAGTGGGCCAAAAAACATTTTTTGGGGATTTTGGGCCAAAAATGAGCATTTTGGCCCAAATTTGACCTCACAGATGAACTTATCAAGTCTTTGCCATTCTAAATATGTTTACTTTTATATACATTACACCAACAATTTAGAAGTTATGAGGCCCGAAAGTTTCCATAATTCCAGGGTTCAGACCAACCTTAAGTCTATACATATCAAGGTCATAGCAGGGCATTTACAAAGAATGGTCAAAGGTCAACGTTTCCAAAGAAGTATAGTATAGATGTTAGCGCAAGCTTTAGTGCGGGAAACATAAAAACATACTCGCCAGTCGTGGCCTTTTTATGAGATTTGATACGGCGCTGAAGTATATAGCTATTCCAAAATCAGTTCCAGACCCGGTTTCCAGACGCAAATTTGTATGTTGTTACAAGGAATTCAAAGTAATTTTTATCATCAAGTGACCCACATAGAGGAATACGACATCTATCGTGAGCCAATCTCCATTCTGTTTCTGTTGCCTGCAAAAGCCGACGATCAGGTAAAAATTCTATAAGTAGTGTGACTAAATACTCGCGTTAATTTCATGATAAGCTTAAAACGCACTGAAAACGCCAAATTGCAGTCACAAAATACATAATATTAGTAAATCACCAAAGCAAATGGTAACGTAGGTATGTGGAAAACAACTGCAATAACAATAACAAACTATATGCCCAAAGAGTTGTCTTTGGCATGTCGCTTTTTTGAAATATCACCAAAAATATCAAATTTCGGAAAAACGCCCCAAAATGTAAAACAAACACGAATCTTCCAAAATAAATACATATTCGCACTCGGCGGCCCAGTGACTACCTGCCGCTGTGATTTGGAGTAACTCGTTGCTTCCCCTCTCGTCCAGATATCTGTACCTCAAGTTCGCCCATACCCCACGCCTTAAAGTACTATGATTTTCTTTAAGCAGCCAGACACATGTCTAAGTCTACCCTCAATTACTAGAAATACTACTTTGACAGAACTAATAAATGTCTTAATAAATGTTCAAACTGAAATAATCAATACAGCAATCAATATTATCTATATAATTGTTGTATTATAACTAATGTACATGACATATGATGTACAATGCTTTCGTTCAAATGCATTCGTTAAGATAATCGCACTTGCCATGCGGTTATTGCTTTTAGCTCTCAAGCTATAGGTTCTCGAGCTACAAGGTGTATCAAAATGATTGTACCCATCCGTTTCCAGTGATTATAGACAATACTGTCAGATAAAAATGCAACATAGGAGCTACCTTATTTATACAGTCATGTAGATGAATGTTATGAAAGATTTTAAAACTATCAATCCTGGGTATTTCCAGAGAATCCAATGTTGCATGAAGAAGCAGGCTTGACAATAAATCCACGGCGCGTGTAATTATATTGACTAATGCATTGCACTCAGTTCATTATCCTTATGTATTGATATTAGTAGCACACCGTACCCTTTTCCAGCAGTGCTATAATTTCCCATATCAAAATTGTACAATGCAATATGAACTGTGCATTGTCTTTTTGGAAGAGAACTTTCTATAGGAGAACACTTTCAATTAAATAGTAGTAAGTGATAACAGATATGTGACATACTTGACCTATAACAGATTTTTGAGACATATTGATATTGTAAACATCTAGGTGGGTGTAAAACCAATACCCAATATTTTGGATTTGCAAAGACAACTACTCTGACCTTCACCTCACATACAAAACTAAACCACCTTCAATTACCGCAGTAGTAGTGACAACAGACATGTACCATATTCGACTTATGTTTGAAACATCACAATATGAAGGCCTATGCTATGGTTAAAGCTGAGGAAAGAAAAAGAAAGAAAGAAAGAAAGAAAGAAAGAAAGAAAGAAAAAGAAAGAAAGAAAGAAAGAAAGAAAGAAAGAAAGAAAGAAAGAAAGAAAGAAAGAAAGAAAGAAAGAAAGAAAGAAAGAAAGAAAGAAAGAAAGAAAGAAAGAAAGAAAAGAAAAAAAAAATGAAAGGAAGGAAAAAAAAAAAGTAACAAAAGAAAAAAAATGAAAACAAAAAGGAAGGATGAAAGGAAAGAAAGAAAGAAATGCATAAGAAGAAGGAATGAAAGAATAACAGTAAGAAAGAAAGATATAAAAAAAAATAATGAAGAAAGGAAAAAGGAAGAAGGCAAGAAAGCAGGCAAAAATGGGAAATGAATGTATAGGAAGAAATCAAGGCTATCACACATTAACAAACTGTCAAAACCAGTCTATAAATCCAGACACATACAATGACCATCTACCTTGCCCCTGTTTAGACCCATGAAATGATTTCCCCAATTATCTGCCTTGTCCCTACATATAGATCAACTCTTGTCAAAGGTAAAGGAATTGGAATTGGTGACAGGTTTATAGATAAACAAATTGGAGTTGATGACAAGTTTGAGACCAGGACAGTTGGTTATAAGAGCACACCTCCTACTTATAAGAGCATTTTGGTGGGTGCTACTAGTTTGTAAGAATATTCGCGGCTCACGCCGCTCATACTCTTACTACTACTAAGAAGTGCACTGCAGTTTGTTTAGTTGAATGGCTAAAACTGGAAAAATATGGCTCCAGTCATCCCACTAGCCATAAGAGAATAACTGCTTATTTAGATTGATACAACAATAGAATAATACTTTACACCAAACTTTCTTACAACAACTATTGTTTTAAAATATAGTCTGTCTTGATTTGATCTTGCACTTTCTCCATTAATGCTTTCTAGTTCAATTAAGTCCCAACTATTGCATTTTGAAATATTTCATCCATGAATTGGTATCTTTCATACATGTATGTGAAATTAAAAGAAGAGAAGCTGTAGATTGAGAGTAGAAGCTTTCATAATGAGAAATACACGCGCGACTTTGAAATGGGACCCATTATTGAATAATTTGTAGCTAGATATTTCAACTCGTAAGTACCTTTAAAGTGATCTGTGCTCGAGGCCACTTTTTATTCATCTATTTTCTCCAGGATCAACAAGGATTTAGCTTGTAGAATATTTCACCAATCTAAACATGCGATATCGCAGTTGTTCAACCTTATTTCATTTGATTATTATTTTGTGCGAAAAACAAGATACCGATGAGGCTATGCATATCAAGATTAGCGCAATTTGACGCAATTCACTGGAATTAATCTTTAAATAATTAGTTTTTTAAGTTGTAAGTTATTGATGATTTACTCGATTCAGTATTGTGGATGTAGTTTATCCGTGTTTGCAGACATGACAGATTGACAGATAACATCTTAATTAAATAGCCCACTTTCAGTAATTTTGTTCTCTGTGTTTTGTTTTTGTTTTTCAAAGGCAAAATAAGTATACAATCGTATACAGACGGTAACACATCAAATATCACCGTCACCATTTTCATTTATAACTATCGTTTACCTCTTTTGTCAGTTAATGAAGTAATTTCCTGTAGATTTTCTTTTGTAAATCAAAGGTTGGGCAGATCTATCTAATTTTCTGTAGATTTTCTTTTGTAAATCAACAGTAAGCAGATCTTTCTTGTTTGCAAAGTTAGCATCAAGTGTCTCCTTTTATAAGACGATGCTTTTCTATTTTAGTTACATAATATTTGTTAGGACAAATTGTGAGTGGAGACTGTTGAAAATGACGATTAATAAAATGCAGCCGACAAAATGAAATATAGCGAATAATCATTAGGAAATGAATTTGGAGAAAACCTTCTGTTAATAAAATAAGTACTATGATGAGCCACCAGCCTGGGTGGCTCACGCTCCAGTAATTTCAGATGATTGAGCTCAGTAATACATCAATGAATTCATGAAAACAAATAGATAATCAGCTTATCGGATTAAAAGCTTAGAGGGAAGGTCTTGCTGCTCAGCGAGTGTTTGTAATTATCAGAAGGTTTTCTCCAAATTCATTCTCTAATGTATAGGAATATGTGGGTGTATATTGGTTGATGGACGGAATAGACCGTGGTCAGACACAAAGGACGAAACGCATTGACAGATGGGTAAACTGTAGTCTGATACATGTTAAGAAAACAGGCAACCCTAGCCGTACGCATGAATGAACTGATTGAATGAAAATATTGTCAAATAGACACATGTTTCTATGTATAGAATGCCTAAGTAACGGATGTGGGTGTTTAATTGTCTAATTTCGTCAATTTATTCTGATCTTACAAGTTCATCCAATAGAAGGCTCTACACTATCGGCAATATACTTGGTGGCGGAGATTTGTAAACAGCGGACTTTTCAGCTGGTAAAAAGCTAAATGCCAATTCGTTGTTTGCAAGTGGTGTATAAATTTGTAGTGCATTAATGCCAAATTTGCTACAATGGAGAATGCAATGAAGCACTCAATCGACTTAGGTCCGTATGCACAACAAGTTAGACCAGGTCTAACTTAGACATGGTCTAAATATGGAGGTTAGACTTAAGGAGGGGTCCCTTTAATCTTTTCGTTTCCAATTCGGCACTTAAACAACAATTAAGTGAGCCAATTATACATCTTTTGGCTGTCATACGACTGACTCCGCAATCTTTAATTCAGTTATTTATTTAACTTCCGGCATAGACAAGCTTCACAGGTTTCCATTCTCTTTTTCAAGCGATATACCACATGAACACTATTAAAACCTAACATAACCTTTTTCACTGAATCGTCGTCGTAATTATGTTTGGCGTCGCGCAAAAAAATTGAGTATCCTTTTTGTCCTTATTCCCCAATTCCCCCTTTTGAAGTTTCAAGGTTGCCAGACACATGTCTCTGTCTTGATTATGTGAAACATATACTGTGAAGTCATCGTGTGTTTAAGGAATACGTCAAGCATTCTTGCATTTCAAAACATCAAATACGTTACATCATAGAAGTGTTCATTGCAAAGTGGTAGGAGTTTATTTTCCAAAATTTTACGTAAATATTTATCATTCATTATTTGAATAGAAATCGAACAAAAACATACTTTAAAATCTGTATTTTGTTTAAATATTAGGTCTATATTAAAAGTAAGATTATGTAAGATAATTAAAGTAACTTGGGGGCATGGTGGCGCAGCGGAACGGGGTTTTCCTCGCAATCGGAGGACCATCGTGTTGTGTACATGGGCAAGGCCTTTTACCTCACTTGCCTCTCTCTACCCAGGGATGAAATGGGGATCCGTTATGAATATTATTAATATAAAAGGTATGAGCTTGCCTTGGGTATTGTATGTCAGCTGACATATTCTAAAGACAGCGAAATAAATGTAAAGTGCTTTGATACACGTGAAAGTTGCTGTATAAATGTCGACATTTATGTTTTAATTAATACAAGCAGCAAGGAAAACATTTTACTTTAATTTTTGGAAATGCAGTCAATAAAGATTAAGATGCAATTTTCTCAGTTATAAAGCAACTGGTTGCCTCAAATGTACATTTTCTTCAAAGACCAAGATGTAGGTAGTCATAAAAAAGTGTATGATAAAGGCTAGCATTTCTTAATTTAAAGGCTGAAACCTTGTCTAGCGGTATGGATTATGAAATAAACATATTTCCCTAAAATTGTTTAAATTATACTATTGTAATAAAGCACATAATTATTATATATTTCATAATTATCAGTCACAAAAATTATTAATATGATAATGTAATTAATTTAGCATAATAGTAGCTTTGCAATACTGCGGGGAAAACAACGCGGTAAAAAGTTTTTAAAGGAATAACTGCATATTTTTGAATAATATTAAATACAGTATATATTCAAACGTCGAAGTGAATCAATGCCAACCCGTCGTCTTCATTTTCAGTTCATAACACGTGCTTTGATCTTGTACTTTCTCCATGAATGCTTTCTAGTTCGATTAAGCCCCAACTATTACATTATAGAACATTTCATCCATGAATTGGAATCTTTAAACAACGATTTCTTGCTCCAGATATTCCTATGTTAAATTAAAAGAGGAGAAAGAAATGACACGAGCTCTAGATTGAGAGTAGAAGCTTTCATAAAGAGAAGTACACGTGTGTCTTTGAAATGACTATTGAACATATGAATAGGATCCATAATTGAATTGTGGCTAGATATTTCAACTCGTGAAGTACCTTTGAAGAGATTTTATGTGCTTGAGGCCACTTTTTATTTCACCATTTTATGCAGGATAAGCAAGGATTTAGTTTTTAGAATATTACATCAATCTGAACATGTGGTATTGCAGTTGTTCAATATTTCATTTGGATAATATTTTATGTGAATTATAAGATACCGCAGATACTATATCTAAATAGCAATATGACGCAATTTACTGAAATTAATCTTTAAACAATTTGATTTTTTAAATTTATACATTATCGATAATTTACTTGAGTCAGTATTGTGGATATAGTGT
Source organism: Amphiura filiformis (assembly GCF_039555335.1). NCBI lineage: Eukaryota > Metazoa > Echinodermata > Ophiuroidea > Amphilepidida > Amphiuridae > Amphiura > Amphiura filiformis. The sequence continues at coordinate 58,523,552 of NC_092628.1, forward strand.
ATACGTGTTTTGCAGACATGGAAGATAACATGTTAATTGAATTGCCTACTTTCAATTATTTGTTCTAATTTTTGTTTTTTGGTTAAATTAAGTGCAAAATTTGACTGAATAGCATATATAAACGGTAAAACATCAGTACTATCGTCACCAATTTCAATTATGACGGATTGTTATAAACCCTTTATCCTTTTTCAGTGCAAAAAGTAATTTTCTGAAGATTTCCTGTTGTTAATCAAGGGTGGAGTAGATCTATCTTGATCAGATTAGATCACGAATATCTTCTTTAGCATCAAGGAAGACGTTGGTGTCTCCTTTCATAGATCGCCAACTTAAACATTGCTGTGGTAATTTATTTTTTGTAACCACAAAGTTAAGTCGGGGCTCTGATGTCGACTGATAATAACAAATGGCATAAGAGAATGATCATAAGAATTGGTGGGTGTATGGGTTGATTGATGGAATGGGCTGTGGTCAGACGTAAAGGACGAAGCGCTTTGACAGATGGGTAAACTTATTCTGATACAGTTATAAACAGACTACCATAGTTACACACATGATGACCAGGATGTAAATACTACCTAAATGACACATGCTTAGTTAGGTCAAAAACCTCAATTCCGTGACACTCTCTGGCTAGTAAGGTTTGACGATTGATTCGACTTCTATGGACCATTTAGAAAAAAAATTACATTTACGCTCTACCAAAAGGGGGCCATCTTGGATTTCTGGGCAAAAATTATGTTATAACGTCAAATTAAAGTCAGATTCGGATTTCTTGGGGTCGACTTACCTGAAAAAGTGTCTTTGCACACGATTTTATGTACTCCGGTTCAAAACTTAATTTTTCAAGATTTCTGGGTAAAAATGAGGTCGTAATGTCAAAGTATTGTCAGATTTGAAATCATTGTGGTCGACTTATCCAAAAAAAGTGTCTTTGTACACGATTTTAGGTCCTCTGGTTCAAAACTTAATTTTTCAAGATGTTGCCTGCCATCGTCTTGGATTTCTGGATGAAAATGATGCCGTAATGTCAAACTAATGTCAGAATCGGAATCCTTATGCTCGACATACCCAAAAACGTGTCTTTGTGCATGATTATAGGTGCTCTGGTTCAAAACTTAAATTTTCAAAATGGTGGCGGCGGCCATTTTGGATTTTGGCCTCTAGCGAAAAATGCCGGAATTTTCGCGAGGGACATAGAAGTCGGTCCATAGAAGTCCATATGGTCCATAGAAGTCGAATCAATCGTCAAACCTTACTAGCCAGAGAGTGGTCACGGAATTGAGGTTTTTGACCTAACTAGCTCCTTTGGATTGTTTGATGCATGTAGAACTACAGCTTCTGACAGAGAAGAACTCTACAGTTATTTATATTTTGAGAGCGTGCACAGCGTAAACACGGAAGTGGGTTCTTGGGTGCGATCTGATTGGTCAATGATGCGTCATTTCTGGTATGAAGTAACGATCTTGAAGGGAACACGAAGCTCTGCGTATGTCGCTCATTAACAGGACGCTGAGCACCGGACTGTCGGTCTTCTCTGAAACTGAGTGTATAGTCACTATTAACTAAATGTGAACACTGATGGCGATATTTATCTTAAATCTTGTTTGTATATTTACAAGCGGTTGACACTTGTATACTGTCATTAAAACATTTTTAACACTATCATGAAACGAAGGAAATATCTTATACTCGTTATTATCATTTGGCTAAATTATATTTAAAATATACATAAATAGCGCCCTCAGTTTTCATACAAACATACAGTTCATATAATAAAAATTGCCACAAAAAAGCGCATAAAAGTGTGAAAGCTGGTAGTAATGTCCCGGTCTTGAATTGCAAATTATATGACGTTCTGTTAAAGATAATAATAAATCTCATCAAACAAACCTTATGTATAGAATGCCTAAATATTAAATATCTAATTTCTTCACTATATTCTAACAAGTTCATCCAATAGCAGACACTATTGGCAATACTCATGGTGATGTTATTGTCTGCAAGTGTGGTATACAATTGTAGTGCATTAATGCATAATCTGCTACAAATAAAAAGTGCAAAGTGGCATTCAAACGGTTTAAGGTCGCACTCGTTTTTAAAGGCTCCGTATTTTAAGGCATGTTAAGTAGCAGGAGCCACATTTTATAGTATAACCATTTAACAAGGTCTTGCGGTTCTTGAAAGAACAATAATAAATCAAGGGATTCAAACCCACACGATTAGTGTTGCCCCCCCAACAAAAAATCAAATCATACTACTCATGTAACTTTGGTTACCGGTGATTCAGAGAATGGTGCTATCCCTAATTTTGACAACAACTGATAATAAGTTGCTAATAAAGCGTACCTGCATGTCCTGAATAACATGTCACATTTACTTGCACATCCTATAGATTGCTTCGAAAGTGAATTATTGTTATAAAAATATCAAATTTTATTTAATTCTCAATTTCTAAACTAGCCATCGTTTTGGGCTCAGCAGCACCGTGATAGTTTTTTGGTCGCGTTTATTTGTTTGTATTGAGCGTTTTGCACGTAAAACGGATTATTATTTACAAGGTTCTAAAACAAAATAGGTGATGTTGACATACCTCAATGACGTTTCATGCTGTAGCCTTTCTCGTCTGTTGCTTCGTATTGCATGTTGCAAATCTCAAAACTAAAACCTAAATCAACGTTCTTGACATGGGAACTATTTTTTGTCTGATTTGAAAGCATCCGATTTTCAGTTACTCATGTACTTGGCCTATTGTCCAGAAACTCATTTTGCATGTTATACAATTTCCAGATGTTCCAGGTGGTTCTGGTTCTGGTTAAATGTGGTTGATGCATAAAATCAGGTAGCCTTACACGTATATAGATTTTTTTTTTCTGTCATACGACTATTTGTCTGAAATTGTCTAACAGATATTCAGGTTAATAAATTGTGAAGTTGTGATTATATTATAGCAATTGTTCTTCGACCAACAAAGTCAATATCTCTACAAAAGTAACGATAAAACCACCGTTGTAAGGTAATCTAGTAATTACATATAAATATAGCTTTACACAGGCAGAACGGTAGTCAGTCGATGCCTTTTGTTAAACAAGACCCACTCATTCGGTTTTGATTGCACCATCTGTCAATTCCGACTACCAGTTTTGTCAAAATCAACTTGTGAATGTACCCTTGGATAGATGATTTTGCAAGCCACAATAGAAATCTCGATTATTTCTGCTGGTCCTATTAGAAATGGTTGGACATGTTGGCAGTCGCAAGTGGTAAAAGGTGAAATTAAGACGGATTCTGACAAAACTATAATATAGAAACCCACACGATGTGCCTTACAGAGGTGGGAAATATCTTTTTTTAGCGAATTATATTAGTTTGAAACGCTAAAATATGAATTCCAAAAAAAGCTCGCGGGTAAAGTTATGGCCTATAAAATCAAAAATCTTACACTAAAATACACAATTTCATGCCTAATTTTAACACCATGATTTAAATAAAAAAAAGTATATTCAAGTACTATGTTTTTAACTGAAATTACTGAAGGAAAAAAATATTGCTTTATATTTGACCGAGAAAATTAATTTCATAGCAAAGAGGTGTATCTCTGAATTGTGCTGATTTCAACATGTATCGATCGACTATTAGCGCGACTATGCATAACAAAAGAAGCTGGTGACCACCGTGCTGAGTGTACACATAAATAATCCCTCTTGATGAAAATAGCGGACAGAAAAACAAGTGGAGATATAGAATAGTGAGTTGTTAAATTTAAGTCGTTCTACTTGTTTTAGAGTGATGTGTTGTTATTCTCCCATATCTGTCTGTATAAACATAGCCACCTTCAAATAAGGTCTTAGTTCGTTAATAAATACCCTAGCCTCAAGATTAACTAAACAAAAAGTGTTAAAGCATGGTTCGGCTGTCCATCATTTATGTAGTAGTATACTACATCATTAATGTAGTATTACACTCCTGATAACAAAATCGCGATCATGAAAATCTTTCATTATTTAATTCCCTTGTTTCTATAACAATAACACCTTTGGTTTTTAAAATAGTAAAATTAGTTATAGCTCGCGTGTTACCCTTTTGTAACAAGGGTAGCCTTGTATTGTGTTGGTTATTCTTTAATATGTTGGCTAAACACACGATGATTTTATGATTTTAGAATCGACATTTATATATCTGTAGATGGTACATGGTTGTGCCGTGGCATTAAGATGTTCACATAGTCCGACTGCCAGTGGGTATGACGTTGTTTTGGTGTCCATAGTTTTGTTTTTGATGGATATTGCTTCTCAAGACAACCAACAACAAACATTCAAACTGCTCAAAAAAGCTCTCCAAATTATTCCGGTCTGTGACATTCCCTTCTTGAGTTATTACTAAGAAATTATTTGAATTACAGGAGCGCCTTAATGTATCTAAATTTACAGAGGCACTATGTAGATGATGACGAGGAGGGTGAAATGTACGTGGTAGCTATTGCTAAGTAATAATTTTGAATTAATAATATTTATCATAAATTGTTTTAAAGAAAGCTGTGTATAGTGTTTCTGTCAACAGTGGGTCGTGCTGCTTTATAATTTTTTAAATATTGATTTCTCAGTAGCACATTATAGACAGTGTTCTGTTATATCATTATAGCCAAGATAAGCTTCAGTAATTCAAATAAGTTCTTAATATCAAACTATGGACACCATGGTGTTATTTCTTGACACCAAAGGTGTTATTTGTTCAGCCAGTGTAGATGGACATAAGATTGCAATGGCTATAATATACAAGGTAACTCATCCATAACTTGGTGGTAGGTTAATAGAGACAGCGTGATATGTGATATTTAATACATGTTACGAAGAGAAGTAAAAGTTCAACGCCAACACATATATTTGTTGCACTTTTCATGATTGTTTAAAACTTCATATCAGAATTCCAATTCGTATGTTTACAGTTTGACGTTGTTACGTGACGACCATCTCATTAAAATGCCTACATGTAGACTACCATAGGCACTTTGTGAAACGTCAAAAGCACAGTACAACATTCAAGAATAACACGAATTCTTTGTTAGACTCTAATAAAGGTTCTTGGGAATATAACATCGCTGCTATCTGGAGCAGCAGACAAAGTGCCGATTTAATAGCACGGCAATATTACATCAAGTTTGTGTTTTCCGGAACCGATTTCTAACCATCTTAAGTTTTGGCAACCATCGGAACTTTTTGCAGGATTGGGTCACTTACTTTGGAGAACTTACTTCACACACGACCCTGAAATAAAACTACCTGAATGTTTCATAACGATGTAGAAACTAGGGGAACAATTTAAATTCCAGTGGCATTATGAGCATGTATATTGATCTAAATAGTTGTTTTATGAACACTCTTCCTATACCAAAAATAAATAACAAGAGTTATACCTCCATGTGAATAAAGCTGTATGATAACCCTTGTCATTAATGCCCGGGCATTAGTGGGCTCAAAACACTGCAATATCCATTATCTTCAAATGTTGCAGCTTGTTACATTTTCTTGCAGCCGTAATACGAATGCAAAAAATAATGCACTAAAATATACCAATAGGAAGGTTCTATTTTATATATTATTATTGATACGTCTGTTTAAGAATGCGTAAAAGCAGCTGACTTTTTGATGATTATGATGAACATGCTTCGTGCATCTTAGGTATTAATAAATTGTATCAGAGCAAATAGCTACACCTACTGCCGCTGGTCAAACTGTTAAAGAAACACCCTCTTCTTGAAGTGTTAACTATTGCGTTTCTTCTAGTATCCGCATGGAGTGGTAAATCAACGCTTTTGGTGACATGTAAGAATGTATTAAAATAACGCAGGCATTTTATTACCGTTTTCAAGAAGCTTTTATTAAAAGGTGCTTAGATGGAGATGAATCTGTGTTGTAGATAAGATGACCCGGCTTGAAATCTGATCATCACACTTGAGTGGTTAACACTTTGGACATTTACCGCTCGTATTGACAAAATACTAGTTGAGTCAGTAACGGATTTGCTCTGTGATCGGTGATTTCCTTGAGTTTGAAAGGATAATTTTTCTACAATTATGTACTATGGTCAGCATTTTTCTTCTTATATGCATGACGATGTTTTGCATTACAACCTCTTGTTACATTATTAATTTGTTAGAAGCTTCTAAAACGTTTACTTTAATTTGATTTTAAGCAGCCACTTGAGCTTGGTGATTTGCTCCTATTTTTATTTTGCTCCGTTTTTCTTCAACAGAGTGAATATTTTATGGATCATAAATTTATATATGACCGGCCACAGTTTTTTTTTTTTTTTTTCATTTTGCTTTTAGATTAAACAGGACAAAAGACAAATAACTTGAGAAAAGATAAATAAAAGATAGAAAGAATAAAAACAACACACACAAATACAAAAGCATCTCTTATATCACTAGTACGATACAATATTATGCATATTTTTAAATTCGTTTAAATACTTTGTTTGTCCGTGGGAACATGAGAAAGACAATAATAATTAATATGTTATATTTATATATAATTACTTTGTTGTTACATTATTTTCTTACACAAAACCTTCCCATTTCATACGAAAGATATTCAATTTATTTAGTATGTCCAGTGGCGTACGTGGCTGCCCTTCCGGGGGGGGGCAGAAGGAAATCCAATTTTGCCGCCCCTTCCTCAACAGCCCGAAAAGGTTGCCCCAATTTTTTACGGTCGTTTGAAAAAGTGAAGAGCAAAAAAAAAAAAAAGGGTTTCTAGGCGCTACCGCCCCAAAAGCAACACATTTTGATGTATATTACAATTTTTTCACATTTTCCGCCCTTTTTTCTTTACTAATTCTTTTTGCCGCCCCTCTTTTTGCCGCCCCTTCTTCTTCCCGCCGCCCCTTCGATTTTGCCGCCCCTGCTTTGACCCCGGGGCCTGGCGCCCCAAAGCCCCCCCAAAAAAAAAAAAATACGCGCATGATGTCTGCTGATTACATGTTCTGTGATGAAACTCTGTTTTGTCTTACTGTTTTTATCCTTTCTAGTAACGAAGTAATGATCATAGCAGAATGCCATGTGCACTTATTCATATAGACACGCAGTATCAAGTTGTAGAAGATTCAGCATTATTTATCTTTATTTATTAACGTTTTCTAGAGCTGAGTTATCAAACTTCAAAGGCAGAAAAAACATTATTAACTGGACCATGATAAAAGAAACTTCTTTTCCTATAGTAATTATATTTTCGTCGGATTCTGCCATCTTTAATTCATCCATACAAGATTGCAGTGTACAGTGAAATGTCTCATAAAATCTTACCTTTTTCAATGAGATGAAGGAAAAAGTGTATACCGAACATTAAGCGTATAGGTATATAAGTTTCAATATCGTATAAAATTAACATACGATTGTCATTGAAACCCGTGTGATAAAGAACATGTACTTTAAAACAGAATAGTGCGATTAACTATAGAATTTTTGTTGGCAAATGTTTTAAATAGGAACATATTTTAACTAATACAACAATCACTGACAATAAACAAGAATTGTTTTAGTGTATAATCTAATATCTGTCGAAGTAAATTAATGCAGCCTCGTCGTATATGAATTTCAGTTCATTACCCGTGATTTGATCTTGCACTTTTCCATGGATGCTTTTTAGTTCAATTAAGCCCCAACTATTACATTATGAAATATTTCATCCATGAATTGGAGTCTTTATACAATAATTGCTTGCTCCAGATATTCGCATGTAAAATTAAAAGGGAAGAGATGAATGACACGAGTTTAGAAGTACACGTATGTCTTCGAAATTGAACATATGGATGGGATCTATTATTGAATTGTGGCTCGATATTTCAACTCGTGAAGTACCTTGAAAGTTTTCTGTATAGTTTATGCCTGGAGTCACTTTTTATTTCCCTATGTTATTCAAGATCAGAAAGGATTTAGTTTGTAGAATATTTCACCAGTCTAAACATGTGCAATTGCAGTTGTTCAACCAAAGTTCCTTTTGATGATTATTTTGTGTGAAAGAAAGACAAGATACCGAGGAAGGTATGTCTAAATATCAAGATCATGCAATAACGTAATTTACTGAAAATAATCTATTAATAATTTGATTTTCTTAAATTAATATATTGTTGATGATTTACTAGAGTTAGAATAATTGTGGATGTAGCTTATCCGTGTTTGGGAGACATGTGGATGTAGTTTATCCAGTTTATCCATGTTTTGCTCGACACGATAGATCGAAAGATAACGTCTTAATTAAATTGCCAACATTCAATTATTTGTTTTCCAAAAGAAAGGTTAGTATACAATTTGACTGTATAGCCTATATATAAACCATAAAACATCAAGTATTCCCGTCACCATTTTCAATTATAACGGATTGTACGATCATTCGTTATCTCCTTTTCCTGTGAGAAATGTAATTTTCTGTAGATTTTATGTTGTAAATTGCGGGTTAAGGAGATCTATCTTGATTAGACTTGTTTACGTTTACAAAGATCTGCCTTATCATCACAGGAGACTAAATGTGTTGATTTACAGCAAGATTTTTAAAACACATTCCTTTAACACAAATTTGAATTGAGATTCAAAATACAGATTCAAAATGCAAGAACGAGAAATACCTTCAAACTTGCGCGTATGAAGTGAAAAATCACCTCATCTTCTCATCTTTCACGTGCTTTTTCCAAGTAATGAGTTTTCCGGGACAAAGGTGCTAAGAGCCCATAAATTTGTATTGTTTTATTTCTATAATGAGTCGAAATTGGGTCACATGATCAATATGATGGAATCCGGAACTTTAATGCATGGACATGGATGGTTCTGATGAGCCCTTTTGAGGGTTGCGGTCTCTTCCAAAAGAATTTATGTGCTGTGAGATTCCAATTTGGGTTTTATACAGCTAAAGGCAATAACGTTGTTATATGACGAAAATGAAACACTTTTAGGAACGTCAAAATCACAGTCGAACAGACAAAAGTAACACGCATTTTGTTAGACATTAATGACGGGCATAGAACACCGCTTATATTCGCTGCTATCTGGAGCAGCAGACGCGGTGCCAGCTCAATAACACGTCTATATAATAAACCATTTTCTTAAACCCTCGTAAGTTTTGGCGACCATATTAACTTTCCGTGAGATTTGGTTAAGTTAAGTAGCCAAAGAAAAAAAAAACAAAAAATGCAGAGCATTACACGTTTGGGTTGTGAATACTCTCAAATATCTGGGAATCATAAACGAGAGATAAGATTAAATCTAGTCAACCAGATAAACATACCTTGGAGCAACTAACGTTGCGGCCAGAACCACTGACCTTCAGCTGGGTTGTGATGTTAAACACCTTGACTCCCGATGACGTCACTTTGTGACGTCATTTGGCGAGGTAGAGTTCTGATGGTTCTGTCCCAGGCGTGTGAGAGATTGTTTCTGAGTTCTCCACCACGGTTGAGGGACGGTTGTTCTGCTCTAACCCAAATGGCTTCCTTGACTCCTCGTTCGTATCACCGTGACTCACGTCCTCGAGGTCCACTTCGTGTTTGCTGGCTTTCAGATGTGTGTAAACCGCAGATTCCGCGGGACCCGAACTGGAGCGTTGATGTTGTTGTAGCCTTTTTCTGAGTGGTTGGGATGTTTCTCCTATGTAAGAGTCCGTGCAGTTGAAACTTTCAGCGCACTGTATACCGTATACCAGCCCACTCTGCCTGCCTTTGGGTTGCTTGTCCTTAGGGTGGACTAAGGCCTGGCAGATGGTGTTGACTGGTTTGAAGTGGGTTGAGATGTTGTATTCCCTGAAAATACGCTTAAGGTTTTCTGATAAGTCACCGTGGTAGGGAATTGTAGCACTTGCAGTTCTACCAGAATTATTGCTGGAGTGTTTGGCGGGTTATTTACTGTCTTTACCACCTAAGTTCAGGGCTTTATCAATGGCCCAGTTCTTAAAACCACAGTGGTGTAGAGCTTTGCGTAGATGATCTTGTTCCGCTTTCTTTTCGGATTCCTTGGTAACAATAGTATCCGCTCTATGAAATAAACACCTAGTTTCTGGATAATAAGAGGATGGTTTGAATTGAACTGCAAATACTGGTCAGTATGGGTCTGTTTTCGATAAACAAATACTGACAGGGACAGGTCTTCCTCTACGCGGACGAGACAATCAAGAAAGGCTAGTTTGTTGTCTGATAAGCCTTCTTGGGTGAACTTGATATTGGGGTCGACTTGATTTATGTGGTTGAAAAACCGATCTAGTTCACTGGCTTTGATTAACACCCAGGTATCATCCACTTAACGATACCACTTGGTATTGAGACAAGATTCTAGCTTGCATGAACGTACTGACTTGTCCCCCGATCAGTTGTGTGATTTGCTCCAAATTTGCTTGGATAACACTTATTTTAGCTATGGCGGTCAATTCTACAAACAATCGCATGGTTGCAGTATGGGTTCTCCAATTTCTCCGATCATTTCCAACCTTTATATGGAGAATTTTGAACGCGTAGCTTTGTCGACTTTTGACGGTATCGGTCCATCCAAGTGGCATCCTGGCCCCTCACTGGCTACGCCATTGATTATTTATAATTATATTGTACCAAATAGAATAATTAAACCGGCTGCCGCTGGCCAAACTATGAAAGAAAATGTCTCTTCTTTGTAGGTGTTAACTGTTTCGTTTTTTTCTAGGACTCACAGCACTATTGGTTACATGTAAGCATCTATCAAGATAACATAAGCATTTTGTTACCGTTTTCAAAAAGCTTTTTTTTTTTTTTTAATAAAAGGCGCTTAGATGTAGATGAATCAGTGCGTTGTAGACAAGATGACCCGGCTTGTAATCTGATTATCACACTTTAGTAGTCAACACTTTGGACAATTACCGCTCAGAATGGTCAAATACTAGTTGAGGTTTTTACAGAATTTCTCGGTGGTCGGTTATTTCCTTCAGGTTAAAAGGATATTCCTAAAGATTATTATTTTATGTACTTCAAAGCAAACTCTCTTCTTCCATCGAATGACAGTAATGATGACGTGTTGTGTTTAAACCTCTAGTTACATAATTAATGTGTTAGAAGCATCTTTAACCTTAAAATACTCTCGCATTTAAAACATGAAATCACTAACAAGAAAAATCATTAATGATCATTACAACATGGTATGTTTGTGATTCGCAACAAAGTATATTATACTCTCATTGGTGCTGAGTGTTTTCTTTCTTTCAATCTTATCCAGCGAAGTCCACTGTAAACTTGTTGACAACTTTACATACAAAATCCTTGTATGGTGATACTTTCACCAATCATCAATCATCCACTCTGGTCCACCTACTTTTGACAAAACTGACGTATTTTTACTAGATGTCAACTTGTCAAAGTAGATCCACTAGAAATCCTTGGGGGCGCACTTTGGGTGTTAATCTCTCTTCGCTCAATGCTTGACATTATTCGAGAATACCTGGGCATGGGGGTTTGTATATGATGCAATATTCTGAATCTGGGAATCCTCCAATACATAAATAGTCTTGAACTTATGTTGTAAATAAGAGAGGTGATTTTTATATTTATAATTATCTCATGGGAGTGCCCTCTTGCATGATTTTGGGGCTTCTCTAATTGTATGATATAGGGCTCATCTCAATATGTTGAGGAAAGGTTGAACTTTCTCAATACATTATTATTGGATCATACACACTGTTCTTACCTGCAAACGTACTAGTAATAGTACTTACTTTTTTATATGTTCGGAAAATAAACTGAAACAAATATCCGTCTCTAATACTAATACCGAGTTCAGTACACTTTAGATAACATTATGGTACACCACACCAACAGATCAAGATGATCAAACATCATGTATTTTACAATTGGCATATGTGTAACACTTTGACCGGAAGATATAGTGGGTGTATGGAGGCGGTTAATATTTACCACTGTGAAGCTGAAGTACAGGGTGTCCCAAAAATAAGAGGCCCCTCATTGCGCCCTCTTTTTCTCGTAAAGGTTGATCAAGTATATGTTGGTATGTATTCGTTTTTCACTCTGTCCACGGAGGAGGTTTGGCTACTTCAAAGATTGAAAAGTGCATATACCATGCATGAATATAAAACATTCCTCGATGATAACTTTATAAAATAACAACTTTATTATAGGGAATAGGCTTTACCGGTGGGCTTATGGGTTCTGGATTTTGTTAAGTGTCATTAATTTGGGCGATATTGATGTGGGAAGGGACTTCTTTTTATTGACAACATAAGTCATTTTTCTTTTTGGAATAAACGGGCTGTTTAGTTTGTCCTTGGTTCTTTTGAAGTGAGTTTACTGTCCTTGACGAATACAGGTTTCAGCTCTAGTCCTCATTGGATCATTGCATCAATTGCGTTGCATCAATTGCGCCGGCTATGAATTATAAAACTGCCTTCAGGAAAGTAGTGATATTCGATATTTTTGTGAAGAATAGATATATTGAAGGAATATAATATAATTTTCACGGTAGGAGGATCACCACGCAGTCAACTAACCTTTAAAGTCATCTTTAACTTCATTACTGCTGACATTAAATGCTGGCATTTATGTAACACATTGTAATGTAGCTTGCAAACATACCTCCTTGTTTCTTTATCACTGCATGACATGGACATGTAGGGCCGTTTGGCTCTGATTAAGGTTCCTGATGTACTTTGTTTGGCAAATACACACAAAAATAAGCCAATTATTGGCGAAATGTATGGCAATTTACGTCATTTTAATGTGGTGAGAAGAAGTTAATTGATTGAATAGCATGACTAGTGAGACCCGAACTTGAGTCCGGGATTAGTACATTTCCTCGAACTAAAAGTTGGAACTCGGATAAGTTGGACCCCCGGTAGACTCGTCTCAACTTCTCAGTGTCTAAAGTAAGAAACTAAATCCGATTTTGTTACTTGCCCTACTGTTTAGAACTCATTTTGTATGTTCTTGCGATTTCCAGATGTTCCAGATGGTCCTACATGAAGAATTATTTGACACAAGTTTTCATGGTTTTTGTCTTAGTTTTATTTTCTGTCATACAACTGTTTTTGCAATAGATATTCATGCTGATGATTTGTCAAATTTGCGTGAGTTATAATAGCAATTGTCTGTTTGAAAATCCATTTGTAAGAAAATGCTCACATTCTTATTCAGGTAAAAACAAAGTACATCTCTTCGCAACACTAACAATAACATCAACTTTGGGTTAGCAAGTAAATACTATGCACATTTTTTACAACGTAACCCTTTCGTATCACATAAAGTTAATAAATTGAAATAACTTTATACATTTTATAGAGACCATTATTTTCAATTTCAAACTTAACCAGCAATACGAAGTGTTGATGAAAAATAAGTGAAGATAGAATTTGCGTTTGCGTTTATTTGAAGAGGGTTGGTGCTTTCAGCTGCTACGGCTATGTGTACCACCAGCTGTACAATTCTCTTGTTAACAATACCTTTGTTTCCATACAATACCATGAATACTTTATATGCTTCACTGCACCTTGGTTATGCTATGCTGTACATGATTCCCAAACGGTTGCTTTTACGTTAATTCCTCTCGGATGCTTGTGCGTTAATTCTCTGCACTTCCTTGCACTTATTTCAAAAACCAAACGGAGTCTTCTCAGAGCCACAACAGGCCGAATCAGCAGAAGAAGTAGCTAGACCGTGGCCAAAACTATACATGGTCTTCGACTATTCCGAAATCTTCGCTTCCACGCCTGTTCCACATTGCCCCAGTTAGCGTTACCCATCCGACACCACGTGGAGGTTTGGGTTGGATTGCCCGCGAACAATCACTATGCCAGCTCTGCGGGCCTTGCCGGACGCGTAATTTTTTTCTGCAACCATAACGGGACGCAATTTTTTTAATTAAATCCTAACCCTAAACATAACCCTAACACTTACCCTAACCCTAACACTTACCCATACCCTAACCCTAACCCTAACCCTAAACATTTCCTATGCGTTCCTATGGGTTATAAAATGTTTGCGTCCCGTTATGGTTGCAGAAAAAAATTGAGCTTGCCGGACATGGAGATAGAATAAGCAGTTGTTGAATTGAAGTCTTCTTTCCTGTTTGCAAGTGATGTGGTGTTATTCTCCCCTCAAATACAAGTATTATGTCTGTATAAACATAGTCACCTTCAAATAAGGTCTCAGTTCGTCAATAAAATAATCTAGCCTCAAGATTAACTAAACAAAATTGCGTTAAGGCATCATTTTATCCTTGGGCTGGCAATCATTTATACATTACTATACTCTAGATAACAAATTCGTAATCATGAAAAACAACCATAATACCCTCGTTGCTATAACATCAATACCCGTGTCTCTTAAATTAGTTTCGTTGATGTGTTGCCCTTTTAAAAGTGGCCATGTAGTATTCGTTGGTTGTTCTTTAATATAATCAAACACACAAGAGCACATACAGAGGTGTTTTTAGTGATTTTGGAATCGATATATCATGTATATGTAATATATAATAGAGGATGTATAGTGGCATTATGTTGTTCACACAGACGTTTGAATCTACCTTGATTTGGAGAGCGCTTATGCAATACATAATCTGTGTTGAGAATTACAGATCAGGACACACACTACCTCAAAATATGCACTGCACATATCACGTGTTTACGCATGATATTTGGATCTTGTTTATTGATTTGTTTTTAAGACCATTTAATTTAATGGGTACGAAAGCTTCTGTTTTAACATGGCTCAGTAATATTCTAATTTTTTATTTCCTCTGTCAAACATCGTCGGTCGTATTTTAGTAATCCGTTGTTGTTCGTCAATGTTCTTATATTCTTTTATGTCCTGCTATCATCCGCCAAATGTGTTTCGTGTGAGGTGATGTTCGTCGGAGTGTGCCGAATACACATTTTCGGTAGTTGTCCCATGTGTGTTTGTATTGTCTTGCAGTGTATATTTTCTGAGTTTGTTCCTTATTCTTCCGTTTAGGGTTCGCTGGTACTGGTGACGAATGCATTACTGGTGAACATGGGACGGATTCTCCGGTCATTTGCCCCGGGCCACTTGCCCCGGGTCATTTGCCGGACGTTGTACGAATCGGACATAGGTCTACATAGGACGCCTGCAGGATTATTACCAGCCACAACACATAGAGGAACGAAATAGGACGAAACGGTCATGTTCGTTGCAAATACGTTCCTGGGAGGCACCGACCCCAAATTTTCTACCGGACTGGTGATTTCGCCACCGGATAAAATATTTTTTGTATTCGGCGATGTACGTTAACCCAGTCCGTCTATGTGTGACAGAGGCATAAGGAAACATAAAAGCAGCTGCCGATGACGATGACTGATATGATGAACATGATTCGTGCATCCTAAGTATTAATAAATTGTACCAAATACTTACACCAGCTGCCGCTCGTCAAACAATTAAATAAAAACTCACTAAAACACTTTTGGTGACATCTGCTACAATAACGCAGGCATTTTGTTACCTTTTTCCAAAAGCTTTCAATAAAAGCCGTTTAGATGACGATGAATCAGTGAGTTGTAGACAAGATGACCCGGCTTGAAATCTGATCATCACACTTTTATATACACTTTTATAAAATACTATTTGAGTCAGTAGCGTAATTACTCGGTGATCGATTATTTCTTTTAGATTTGAGAAAGATGGTTATTGTGTCTGCAGTTTCACAGCTGTATGCCACGTCTCTCCTCATATCCAATGGCAATGTTTTGTATTAAAACCGCTTGCTACACTGTTAATCTGTTACAACAGTGTTCTAATTTAATTTTAACCAGCTACTTGAGCTGTATATTCGCACGAATGTAAATGGCAATTTGTTTATATTTTTAATATTGTTCCCTCACCAGAATGAATATTTTATGGATGCTAAACTGATGTGATCACAATGTTTTTTTCAATCAGTCACGGTTTCAAGACTTAGTAAATTTTATTTTTTTATTTTATTTATACCATTCGGCCCGTGGGCCTGGCACAGCCCAATATTGCAAAAGCAATAAATTAAAGGGAGGCCAAAACATCAAAACAACAAAAATAAAAAGATAACTTAAACCAAAAACACAGAATAAACAAACACCAAACGGAACTGGCTAGCCAAGATGGGCACGAAGGGCTGACTTGAAGGAATACAGCGATTTACATTGGATAATGTTCTCAGGGAGGTAGTTCCAGAGTGTCGGAGCATAAGGGTAAAAGGATTTTTGGCACAAGGTCAGACGACGGAAAGGAGGAACGATGGCTTGAGAGTTCAGGTTACGGAGTGAAGGCCGGGGGTGAGGGTTGTAAGGGTTAGGAGAGGAGGAAAGATGATGGAGGATCTTATACAGGTGACAGAGAGTAGCAAAGTCCGTGCGTTTGGAGAGCAAGGGAAGGTCAGACTTCAGGAGAAGGTCCTCGTGGCTGAGATTCCAGGACTGCAAGATAACCCTGGCGGCGAAACGCTGACAAGCCTCAAGGCGATTGATATGTTGCATTGTGGAATTCAATTTTGTTTACTGTTTGATATCTTTCTTGGTAAGTAGTAGCTAAGTACATTACCATGACAGAATGCCATGCGCATGTGCTCATAAACAATGATAAAGACACGTGCTATAAAAGACACGTGGTATCAAGTTTAAGAAGCTTCTTGATTATTAGTGTTGTTTATATATATTTGACTTTTACTCGATTCCATTTCCTGAGTTATCAAACTTAAAAGCCATGCAAAGCATCATTAATTGGTATATGATAAATATGATAACTTTTTTTTCGGACAGCATATTATACTTTTGTCAGTTATAATATTTAATGCATACAAGACTTCAGGCTACAGTGAAATATCTCATAAAGTGTTACTTTTTTGAATGAGACAAATTAAAAAAGTGTGCCTGTGTATCTAAAACAACATTAAACATATTGTATAAAATATACTATTGTGATCTAAAAACGTGTGATAAAGCACATACGTATTAAAATTTGAAATGGTTAAATTTGATTTGGCGTAAATGTACATTTACAAATTTTCTATTCCTAAAACATTTGGTAAAAAAGGACTATTTTGTGTTTGCCAAATGTTTCAAAAGGGCACAATATAACATTGTTGTCAAAGTAAGTCAATGCAGCCTCGCCGTCTTGATTTTCAGTTCATTACCCGGGATTTGATCTTGCACTTTTTGATGTATTCTAGTTCAATTAAGCCATATTCCCCCATTATGAGATATTTCATCCATGAATTGGAGTCTTTATACAATGATTGCTTGCTCCAGATATTCGCATGTAAAAATTGAAAGGGAAGAAATGAATGACACGAGCTCTATAACAGGTTTATCTTGTAAACAGTTATTGAAAATGAATGAGATCCATAATTGAATTATGGCTGGATATTTCAACTTGTGAAGTACCAGTAAAGTGATTTGTATAATTAATTTATGATGCCTGAAGTCACCTTATATATATCTATCTTATACAGGATCAGCAAGTATCTAATTTGGTAGAATATTTTACTAACCTATTCATGTACTATCGCAGTTGTTCACCCAGTCTACATAATCATCAACATTCGGGCAACATTACGCAATTTCATCCAATTAATCATTTAATAGTTTGATTTTTCAATTGATATGTTATTGATTACCAACTTGTATTTATTTGTTTTCCCTTTTCAAGTAAGTATACTATTTGACTGTATGTATAAAAACAATCAAATTGTATACTTGTATTATCGTCACCATCTATACTTATAACTGCTTTTAAGATATTCAGTACGTATCTTTTTTTCTGTGCGTTAAGTAAATTTCTGTTGTAAATCGCGTTTAGATCTATCTTGATCAAACTTGTTTACAAAGATCTGCTTTTACAGTAAGCTATCTTAGCACATTGTGTGTGTAGTTTACTTCAATATTTGTTAGAACAAATTTGACTCGAGACTTGAGTATGTAGATTGATAAATACAGCTAACAAAAATAAATATAGCGAACGATTCTAAGAATAGGTGGGTGTGTAATGGTTGATAGACGGAATGGACAGTGCAGTGGTCAGACACAACGGACGAAGCGGTTTGATAGATTAGTAAACTTAGTCTGATACATGTTAAGAAAACAGACAACCCAAGCCGTACGCATGAATGAACTGATTGAATGTAAACACTGCCAAATGTTTCTTTGTATAAATTACCTTAAAGTAATGTATGTGGGTATTTAGCTATCTAATTTATTGAAACCGTACAGGGTTCATCTAATGTAGACATTACTCTTACCAATACAAGTGGTGGCGGAGATTTAAATAGCAGGCTATTCGCTACTTGCACGGTTCCGCCATTATGCACTATGTGCGGGAGAGCCTCGAACTGGCAGCATACATGAATGGGAATTGAACTAGTCATAACGTTCTGTGTAAGGTTACATAATTCTTCCTTTCATGTATGCTGCCAGTTCGAGGCTCTCCCCGCACATAGTGCATAATGGCGGAACCGTGCAAGTAGCGAATTCAGCTGGCAAATAAATTTAAAACCAAGTTGATGATGTTGTTGGAAGTGGTGTATACGATTTAGTGGTGCATTAATGCCAGATATGAATATAAAGAGTTCAATGAAGCTTTCAAAGGGCTTACGGTTGCACTTATTGCTTCTAGAATTTTAGCTTTAAAGCACAGTCAGGGCAGTAGTCTTTTAGGGTTATTTTGTTAAGAACTAAGCATAACATCTTATGTACGCTGCACTGTTGACATCTCTCTTTGACGGTGTTTTTATTTGATAGTCGAGACGGACGCATGTATTAGATTTTCTTTGACACTATATCCATCCATTCAAATTAAGTATTTCACATTGATCAATCTGATCAACCGAATGGGGATAATGATCTGATTTAACTGAAAATAATCTCAAATTGTTTGTCTTGATTTAGATAAAGATTAGTTTATACTAATTCGAATGACTCGTTACCATGGTAACACAAAAAGATATGTTGTTACCCATTGTGTGCTATTTGATGTTGCCCTTTTGTGTATATATTTTCTATGCAGCATGCTTTAGGAAGTGCAAACCATTCTTGATTTGTGATATTATGTAAAACAATTAACAAATTCAGAGCACTTCGTCCCACGTAGAGCCACAAATCCGGGCCACAAATTTAATTTTTGAACTGTTTACTCATAACTACTCATAAGATATTAAGTCGTTGAAATCAAAACTTGACCGGAAGTTGAACGCCGGTTCCGTCCGATTTCTATTGTTTCGTATTTTCTGAATCTGCGAGACTAGGGAAAATGTTGCCCGTTGGTAAACTTTGACCATCGCATTCTCAAATCGCCTAAGGGTGACAATTTACACCCACCCAAATCCTAATTTGTACTATCTAGAGAGCAATCAATTTCAACAATTTAACAGCCACATTTAACCACATAACCCAAAAATGTGGTGTTTTCTGACGGAGTATTATTATTGTAGCTTCAAAAAAAATTTTGGGACCTGAGAGCACATTAGACGCACCAAATTCTGAATACGAGGAATGTCCTTCTGATATTAAATAATTTTGATTTTTTGAAATTGATATTTTTTATATTTTCAATATTTAACAGTCCTCGAAGTAAACTTTATAAATCTAATGGTATGTATTTAAAGTGTATGTAGCTGGGAGGAAAGGCCGTCCATCTTTTTAACAATTTAACATTTCGTATTGAAGGTATACATTTTTTCCCCGAAAAGGGTCTTTTAAAGTAGTTTTTTATTGTATGAAAGTGTTGTGGGGTTATTGACCCCTTACTACATGTCTGCATAAACATAGCCATCTTCAAATAAAAGATAGTTCGTCAAAATCTAGCCTCAAGATTAACTAAACAAAATTTCATCCTTGGGCTGTCCATCATCCATACATTACTTTACTTCTGATAACAATGTCGTAATCATGAAAAACAGTCATTATACCCTCGTTCTTAAAACAACAACATCCTTGTCTCTTAAAATTGTTAAACATTTGTTTTTCAAAATCATTCATCTGTCAGGGTAGATTATAAACAGTGTTATATTATTATAGCCAAAATAAGCTTCAGAATTAAGCTTAGTGCTTAGTAATGTGACACTATATTTACGTGTGTTCCACCTTCCTCGTCACCTCCAACTTATGGTGCCCCTCTAAATCTAGTAAACTTAGAAACATGAAGCCGGCCCTCTAATTCAAATAATTTTTTAATATCAAATTATTGACATATCCCATGGTGTTATTTGTTCAGCCAGTGTAGATGGCCATACGATTACAATGGCTATAATTTACATGGTGACTTATACCATACCTTCGTGGTAGGTTAATAGAGACAGCGTGATATTTAACACATGTTACGAAGAGAAATGTTTCAGTCTTGAGCCGACACACTATCTGTTACACCTTTAAAATGTATTTTGATGATATGGTGTAGTTTCTCTAACACTTAAGATTGCAAAATTGCCAACATGGATTAATGAAATTCGATTTTTTTAAAACTTTGACTAATCTAATTTTTACCGATTCGTGGACCTTCACAAATATTTCCATTTTATTTTATTTTATTTTATTTTATTTTATTTTATTTTATTTTATTTTATTTTATTTTATTTTATTTTATCTTATTTTATTTTATTATATTTTATTTTTATTTGTTTTATCTTATTTTATTATATTTTATTTTATTTTATTTTATTTTATTTTATTTTATTTTATTTTATTTTATTTTATTTTATTTTATTTTATTTTATTTTATTTCTTATTTGTATTTTATTTTTCAAACTTTATATTCCAGTTTATTGAACGCATAACATTTGGTATCAGACTTTAAATTCGCTTGTTTACAGCTTAAGGTTTAACGCTGTTACGTGACGACCACCACATTGAAATACCAAGAATGACATCGACCACTTTTTGGAACATCAAAAACGCAGTCTAACATACAAAAAAAGGAAAAATTTTGTTCCAATTTAATAAAAGTTCTTGAGAATAGAACATCGCTGCTAACTGACTGGAGAAGAAATCGCCATGTCAGTTCAATTACACGGCCAGATTATAACAATTTCGTGTTTTCTGGACCGGTTTGTTTTTTGCATTTATTGTAACTTAAGCCATCGTAAATTTTGGCAACCATCTTAACTATGGTCACTTAAGTGATAAGCAAAAGACTAATAATCACAAAATGCAAGTTATCACATTTTGGAAGCATGTATTTAGTACCCATTGGGTTCCTAGCAATCTACAACGTTAGTCTGGGAAGGAATTTTTAAAACTAACGTACGTTTACTTGAATGTCATGTTCTTAAATCTTTAGGCAAAAAGTTGGCAAAAGAGACATACATTTTTATTTCAAGGTCATTTATTTGTTTTGTCTAAAACAAAATGTTTACAATCCTGCTAATGCTATTATTTGCACAACATGATTTTATACGTAGTATTTTGATCAAATAGATGCCTCGTGCACTCTCTTCCTACATGTACAAACAACAAACAAACAAAAAACCAAGAAACTACAAAAACAGGTTATAATCACTGAATAATCCCATTATACGATTGCCTTCAGTGTACTCGCAATAGTCTGTGTCAAGAACCACGACTGAGCTTCTTCCCCGTCAGTATTATATCCTCCTTTGAACTTATTTGGGTATAAGTCGTATGGTACCACAGCTAGTAACCCGTCAAGTGGGACCAATAAATATGTACAGTATACTATTAGCTGTCTTTTGCTAAGAGGCATATATCCAAGTAAATATGCATAAGCCGGTGACTGATCCGTGTCCTTCAGCATGTTTCAGTTAGCCTTAGAGAATTTCCTTGCTGCCGTAATGTGAATATGCAAATATGCCAAAAAAGCTTTCAGAATTCTACACAACGTACATTTAAATGACTTTTTTTGCTGTGACGGTAATGAAAATTTCTATTCAAAACATATTATTATTATTAACTCTGTTTAAGGAAGCATAAAAGCAGCTGGCATTTTGATGAAGACGGTACGATCAAGAGTACTTTGGTACGATGAAAATGCTTTGCGCATCTTAATTATTAATAAATTGTATCAGATAGAATACCTAAACCGCCTGCCGCTGGTCAAACCATTAACGAAAATCCCTCTCATTATTATAGGTGTTAACTATAGCGTTTCTTCTAGGACTAGCAACACTTTTGGTGACATGTAAGTATCTATTGCGACCACACAGGCATTTTGTTACCGTTTTCAAAAAGCTTTTAATAAAAGGCCCTTAGATGAAGATGAATCACTGCGTTATAGACAAGATGAGTCGATTTGAAATCTGATCATCACACTTTTAATAGTAGTCAACATTTTGGACAATTACCGGTCAGAATGGACAAATTACTAGTTGAGTCAGTCGCGGAATTGCTCGGGGAAAGGTTATTTCCTGTCGATTAATAAGATATTTCCTCTATTAGGGTCAACATTTTCCCTGAGAAAGATGATTATTTCAGGTGTATTTTTCCTATATGTACTTCACGACTCTCTTCTCATATCCAATGACGATGTCTTGTATTAACGCCTCTTGTTATATAATCATTGTGTTGGAAGCCTCATGAAACTCGATCTAATTTCATCTTAACTATAGCCGATTGACATTGCGTACTCACATGTGATTCGTTTCTATTTTTATATTGTTATACGATTATATATAGTCACCATATTTAATGCTAACATATGGAATTATGTTTTTTCATTAAATAAAAAATAGGTTTAAATTCATTGAATGTTTCTAATTGTGGAATGTTGTAAAAGTAAATCAGTAATTTAATTACTTTGGCTGTAATATGCTTCTATAAATCGACTTGATGGAATTGCTTAATTTAAATCATTTTATTATGTCTTGGTCATAACCATCATATTAGATTTGACATAACATAGATACAAAGCCAACAAAACCAACTAGCCATAGTGTCTGTAAACACGCGAAGTCTAAGACGGTTGTCTTGTTTTAACAATATTGTAAGCTCACATGCAAGATCAATTTCCCGTCTTTGTCAGTATAATTCTAACTCAACTGCTTGGAGGTCATTGTTGAATGCAGTTGCTGCTGTACATCATGTCACCGCCATCTCGGGTTTGTTCACTAAATGCTGCAATGTCGAGTCTAATCTTATTCCAGTGGTTATTTTAAGCGGAAAGAGACAATAACTGACAACTGGATGTAGTAAATTCCAGTAATTGTTCGAACAAAGGGTTACAGAATTTCTTTACCTCAAGCCAGTTTTACATTTACGTTTAATTTGTGAACCACTATACCAATTGAGGACGTTATAGAAACAGCGCCATCAATGTTTCGGAATACGGAAAAACATCGAATGACACATTTTTGGAACAAGTGTGCTTTACTCAGTAAAAATGTCATTCGTTTCAACAAAATTTAGTTTTTTTACAATATAGGTGTCTAACTTTTTCGTACTTTGTTCAACATTGATTTCGAATGTGTCGATATAAGTGTAAGGCAAAGTACGGGTTTTTCTTACTGCTGATTCTTATCCGAGCTTTTGGAGACAAAAAGAACGGCATGTCTTAGTCGAGTATTATGACACCGAGATGTGAAGCGCAATGTTCACATGCCAAATCCATGTTGTTATTGCTTCACTTTAATTCAAAAGGTTAATAAATTCCACGTGAATGAAAAACAGTCTTTTACACATGTGTGGAAAGAAGTGGTTCTCAAATTATAAAAGCCAGAGAGATTCAAATACTCTTATATATGGATAGTGCGGTTTCACATACTTGTGTAACCGGAGACCGGAAAAGGTACTCTAGAGAAGAAGAAGGTAAGGTAATCAGAAGTATTATGGAATCAATTACTTACCTATTACTTTCTTCTACTATGGTTCCTGTAACATTCTTGGTCAGTGACATTTAAAATGGATTCATTCAATACAGAAATGGAAAGTGGATACTGCGATGCTTTGTGTGGTATAGCTGGGCCACGGGTTAATTGGTACAGACATATTTGAAAACTACTGCCACCTTGTCAAACAGAGTAACATTCAGAGGGTAACATTTAAATAGAATCAGGATTAGGGTAAGAATAAGAGTAAAAAGGGGATAGAATAACCTTTGGATAAGGGTGGCAATTATATTGAGTGCATAAAGTTGAATACGGATTTACGTATTACGATTTCAAGGGTTATAGTCGTAAAGGAAATGATTCGGGAAATGATACAATTCATTTAGTGATACTAGAAAGAATATCGCAATGATTTATACTGCGCTAAGCACAGACACAACGCATAAACGTTAATCCACAAGCCTCAGCACACTTTACAAGTTGTCGCTGACCACTTAGGCCCACGTAAACCAAATAACAACTCAGGGATTTTACAGCTTAGAAGCGCATACCCTACCTTCGCAGCCAGGATCAGCTACCCGAGTTTCGTACGGGTTACAAAAGCTTCAATTGTATCTTACTATAACTTCAGTCAATATTTGTCAAATCATCAGCATGAATATCTGATTATACATTATTGTATCACTATAAATGTTAAGTTTTTTGAGAATAAGGATCTTTAATGGAAAAAACTATACTACAATAACGCCTAATGCGTTTTTACAGCCCTTGCTTACTACGTGGGTAGTATCACTTATTTGAATGCAAAATGAATGTAATGGTAGAGGCATTATATAACAAACTTATCGCGATAATATTAAATGAATAAAGATTTTGAACATTTTAGTCATGCAATACGTCGCCGTTGTAATTCTATATCTTAACAAAGGTGCAAGTAGACACCAGAGAGAAATTACGATACGATTGAATCATTCATCTTGACCTCTCGTCGTTAGAACGTAATAGGTTTAAGGGTGTAACTGATATGTGGAAATCTCGGTTTCATAAAATCACCATTCATCCTTTTTGGGGTTCTCTGATTCGAGCTGCCTAATTTCATCACAGTAATTCAGTCTTCAGTTTATACAATCTCGAGTCAGTTAAAAATGTTTTTCATAATTAAGCTTCTTCCCTGTTTAAATATTTAAGCTTTATTTTTTGTTCATCAAATTATTATTTCAAATTATTATTTTAAAAGACATCTTTGTACAGTTTCCCCCACATTAATACAAAACCCACCTACTTAATCTCAAAGTAAAAGTATAATGAGATCATAATAAGTCACACGCGCGAAACCTATCGTTATGATGCAAATTATGCAATGTATTCATTGTGTAAACCAAATCGGAAACATTATATCCGGAAATATTATATTTCTAATTTGGTTTACACAATTCATATAATTGCATAATCCAAAGCAATAATTAGAGATACACAACTATATTAAAGCGTCTGCTTTCTTACGTTTAATAGCAGTGAGAGTACTGATTTGCTGCTATGATAACAATTCGTTCATAAAACATGTTATTTTTGTTGCCTATTACAATTTGAAAACGATCTATAAAAATCACTTCACCTTTGTTTAAACTATGATAACTTGAATTAAGTACATGGTATATCACTATTCTTACTCACTTACTCACCTCCTCTTGTGTTTAGTTGTTGGTATTTAAATTCCATATAATGGGTTATCCCAGTTGTAATACACCCCTAAAAAATACATGACATTAATATTCCAGCCAGGGAGTGTTAATTTCGAATGGGGTTACCAGAATTGGTGACTCCATTTGAAATCTACATCGTCTGTGTCGAAGATTAAGGACTAAAAGAATACCGCAATGCGTTAACTTTCGTCTGAGGCATATTTGTAACACGTCTAACGACGGGGTTTCCAACCCCTCTGTATATTTGTTAGGAAGCCAATCGACGATCTATCACATGGAAAATATAGAGAGCTACTATTATTGTTATCTTATAGTATAAGAAATAGCATTTGCAAAGCTGCAGTTTGCAGAAAACCCCATTAAAATTGAACAAACAGTTCCAAAGATATGAGCAATTAAAGAGTTTCTGAAACAAAAGGAAACAAAAGGAAATATTGCATTTGTTTGGCTTTATCTCAAAATCAATATTTCCGAGTTCCTACTGATTTTGCTTGATCGCATCACATAATAGGAAGTTTCATACCCATAATGTGAAGAAAAATTGACACAAATGTGTAGCTGAGCCTTACCCTCAAAATTGGATGGTCTATCATAACGCCGGCTAAAATGAGAGTAATGGTCCGACTATTACATGAAGCCGTTTGGCGGTTTGTTTGAGCTTTTTAAGGCAATAAGGGAACAATTCGGGATGCATCAACCGCCCCACCCCGTTAGAACAACACTGATCACACTTACTGATATGATAATGCATTTATTTTGGCTATTATGCAAATTAGATGAAGTACCAAATGTAGATTTTTTTTAATCTTTTGAAATGTGCTTTGAACGATGAGTGAACAGAAAGCATATTGAAAAATGTTTTTTCCGTACGGTGCTACGATGATAAATAAAACTTACTAAGATGTTATTAGTAAAGAAGTGACCCTTGTAGAAACATAGGTTTGAAACCGGCCCAGGCCTTATGATACCATTTATTTAATAACATAATCGCCTCAGTGAAGATATTATCTATGGCTAAGTGGATGATTTGGAAAAAGCGTCGCTCCTCCTTTCATGCATATAGTACCTTTGCATTTTCAATGCTCTGCACACTTTCGAAAAATTTCGTTCTAAGTGTCTTCAAAGTTTTCCTCACGAGCTGCTAAACTGTGGGACTTACTACGATAAGCTTTCTCTTTTAAGCCATTACCGTCGTGTGTGATAGTTAGGAATAGACGACATGACAGGTTGAATGAAATAATGTCCCAAAAATGGTCAAATAATCAAGAATAATATTGTCATGACCATTAGATATGAATACTTTACAAGCATGCCTAGTATTGGGCGTATAGTACTTGTATATAAAACCAATGATGTTATGGCCAAATAATTATTTATCTTTCTGGCATTTAATGAAATAAAGTTTAATTGATTTGCGTACCAATTTTACGATCAGCGTTTGTATTACAATAGACCTTCAATTTTTTTTCAATAATGTAATTAAAACAATTGAATAAGAGAATATGCTCATTCAATATATTTTATTCCCCATATTGTCTTCATGTGGAACGACGTGGAATGGTAAATTGAAATAACGGTCGTCGTTTTAATATGACACAAGTTATGGCCAATTGGATAAGACAGGAGGATACAGCCTCAGGAAGCAAAGGTTGGCATGTGTGGCACACGTGGTAGTCTTAGTAAAGGCCTGTTCAAAATTCTTTCACGACGATTAAGCTATACCTATGATACAGAAGAGCTATGAATAAAGCTAAGGTATTTTTTCTACGATGATTGATAACACGAATAGGTTAACACTTCGGAATTTTACAAAGTTGTTTAACGGAAAACTGAAAGTCTGGCAAAAGACTTGGAGACTATATTTACTATTTGGACAATTCCGTAAAGAAGCTCACGATGTTGAAATTTGTACATATATTTGGTACCTGTCATTGGATTATCGTCAAATTTGAAAATTATGTGTAACCTATTTGGCAATAGTCTTGAAAAAGCCCGAGGCATATGACAGATTTGTAAACCATTTATGATGATCAAATCAAATGTATTATTATTTTGTGGCAGAAATATAATAAATTAATGCTTTTGTGGAAAGAGGTCAGCATAATTATATGACAAATATCACGGAACGGTTTTATTCTTTCTCCATTTGAAGGAGTGTTGCATTAATGATGCAATGCATTAATGAAATGAGCTATACTTCTAAAAAGAATAAAGAATAGACACAACTTTGAATAAATTGATACTGGTGGTTAAGTGGTCAGCAGACATCTGATGTGCTACAACTTGAACAAGAAGGATTAAATGTAATCAATCATTCATGTCGGAAGGGAAAGGTGTTGTCACTGATCCTGTTTGGTAAGAAAGTTAAACCTGTAATAAGCACGGCGAACATGATCAGAGATAGACAAGAAACTAGTTCCTCCTAAAAATAGAACCCTTTTTATCTATCGAATTTGATTTATGCCTTTTCGACACACACACACGAAACTACATTAAAGAAATTCCAGCTATAGTAAAATACGTATAAATTGATTTAGCTTTCTCCATCGATCGCCGTCATCATCATCATCATCATCATCATCATCATCATCATCATCATCATCATCATTGTCATCATCATGATAATGATATTTTTTTGACGTTCAATTTGCCTTGTTAGTTTTTTTATCATCTCGATTTGAAATTAACAAACATAATCTTTACGAGAAACTATCTGCATGAAGATAGTTTTTTCGTCACCACGTACCTATATTATATTCATAGCAGAATATCATATCATTATTGTATAATTGCAGGTTGCATAAGGTTATACACGACTATGTATGGCAAACACAAATAACCTCTAATTTCTTGACCAGCGTAGCAATAGCATCAAGTTCAACGACATTGATGCCCAAGGGCGTCATCTGGACTCTACGTGACATGAACATATTAGCCACAAGTTTATCGTTGTAATATGTACCATTAAAAAATTTTAGATGTTACATAATGCATTAAAATATCTGAAGTATGTAGCTTTCAGAATCATGGATCATCTACCGTATGTTAAAATTCCGAATAAGAAAGTGTTTTTAATCGAAAATAATTACTACTAACAAACATGTTTATCATCACGTTAGACATCCACAAGAGCGTAAAAAGCTGTCACTCATCTAGTTTAGAAAGCTTATCTATCATTGAAACTGATCGCAACCAATCTTGACATATTATTATCTGTTTCTTTGATGCGTTGGTTCGCTTATCTTCTATGACTTATTGACTCACATTCGGACCTTCGATCTAGATGTTTCAGATGCCAATCACAACATGTTACACATTGGACGATTGTGAAGAGCTCTTTGCAGACGACGTTGAAGCACGCAAGTTCAGTTGGCATATCCCCGTACAATTTTTTTTATTCGAAAGATCCCACACCTGCTTGAAATCCTAGTTCCGCCTCTGCAGGGCCCCCATGGTACTTTGCTGACAGGGTTTTTGTCCTTTAATCCGCCTCCGCCTGGCTGATGATGACCATAACTATTGTGTGTGTTTCTGGTGAATGTTAACCGTAGATAAAAACACTTGCTGTGTATGAAGTATAATACTATTTGATTGGCACTCTGTACCAATATAACTCAGTATAAAAACAATGGTTAATCATAGGGATATCTGCTGCCCACCCCGGCTGCCCACAGATTTATTTAACCTTATTTTTTACAACTGTTTGTTAGAAAGCTTGCTTAGCCACATTAAAGGAATCTGCAGTCAATAATACCTGTCTCTACTACTGAATTCAACTCAAAACTGTTGCCTTCATAATTCTTTAAGTGAAATAGAGCACCCTCGAATAAACAGCACTAGTGTTGTTGTGGTTCAGTGGTTCGGCGATTATGTGGTTATGTTTAAAACAATTATATATACAATAATTTCACTTTCATTTCACCATTTTTCGGTTTTTAAAAACTAAAAGTGTACCCAATAATAGTGCAAGCCACAATAGTCCCTACTTTTCTATATGCTCGATGTCCGTGCTGGCGCCACATTGGACGGATTCGCCGGTCATTTGTCGGACGTTGAACGATCGGACATAAGACGCCTGCAGGGTTATTATCGGCCAAAACGCATAGAGAAACCAACGGAAATCGGCCCCAAATCCCACCGAATCTTCTGCCGGACTGGTGAATTTGCCACCGGATAAAATATTTTTGTATACGGCGATGTACGTTGACCCAGTCCGTTCTAGTGTGACAGAGGCATAACATTCACAAAATGCAAATTATCACATTTTGGAAGCATGTATTTAGTACCCATTGGGTTCCTGGCAATCTACAACCTTAGTCTTTGAAGGAATTTCTAAAACTAACGTTTGAAGTATGTACAGGCTACACTACTTTACATCTTTATACAAAAAAGTTGGCAAAAGAGACATACATTTTTATTTCAAGGTCATTTATTTGTTTTGTCTAAAACAAAATGTTTACAATCCTCTTAATGCTATTATTTCCACAACATGATTTTTGATCAAATAGATTCCTCGTGCACTACAACAAAAACACAATCTCTTTATACAATTGCCTTCAGTGTACTCGCAATAGTCTATGTCAAGAACCACGATGAGCTTCTTCCTCGTCAGTAATATATCCTCCTTTGAACTTGTTTGGGTATATATTGTAATGTATAAACATAATGTCAAGTGGGACCAATAAGTATGTGTAGTATACTATTAGCTGTCTTTTGCTAAAGTGGCATATCTATGTAAATATGCATAGGCCGATGACTGATCTGTGTCCTTCAGCATGTTTCATTTAGCCTAAGAGAATTTCCTTGCTGCCGTAATGTGAATATGCAAAATACATGTAAGCCAAAAAAGCTTTCAGAATTCTACACACTACGTGCATTTAAATGACCTTTTTGCAGTAACGGTATTAATGAAAGTTTCTATTTGTAGTTCAGCAATATTCAAAACATATTATTATTAATAACTCTGTTTGAGGAAGCATAAAAGCAGCTGACTTTTTGATGAGGATGGTACGATCAAGAATACTTTGGTACGATGAAAATGCTTTGCGCATCTTAATTATTAATAAATTGTATCAGATAAAATACCTGCCGCTGGTCAAACCATTAACGAAAATCTCTCTCATTTTATATAGGCGTTAACTATTGCCTTTTGGTGACATGTAAGCATCTATTACGATCACACAGACATTTTACTACCGTTTTCAAAAAGCTTTCAATAAAAGGCCCTTAGATGAAGATGAATCAGTGCGTTGTAGACAAGATGAGTCGATTTGAAATCTGATCATCACACTTTTAATAGTAGTCAACACATTTTGGACAATTACCGCTCAGAATAGACAGATTACTAGTTGAGTCAGTCGCGGAATTGCTCGGGGAAAGGTTATTTCCTGTCGATTAATAAGATATTTCCTCCATTAGGGTCAACATTTTCCCTATTAAGATGATTATTTCAAGTGTAGGCCTATTTTCCCATATGTACTTCACGACTCTCCTCTCATATCCAATGACGATGTCTTGTATTAAAGTCTCTTGTTATAATTAATGTGTTGGAAGTCTCATTAAACTCGGTCTAATTTGATTTTAACTAACCGATTGACATTGCATATTCACATGACCCTTAATTGTCATTCGTTTCTATTTTTATATTGTTATACGTTTCTATCCACGTAATTAATGCTAACATATGGAATTATGTTTTTTCATTAAATAAAAAATAGGTTTCAAGACTAAATGCATTGAATGTTCCGAATTGTGGAATGTTGTAAAAGTAAATCAGTAATTCAATTAACTTTGGCTGTAATATGCTTCTATAAATCGACTTGATGGAAATGAATTGCTTAATTTAAATCATTTATTCTGTCTTGGTCATAACCATCATATTAGATTTGACATAACATAGATACAAAGCCAGCAAAACCAACTAGCCATAGTGTCTGTAAACACGCGAAGTCTAAGACGGTTGTCTTGTTTTAACAATATAGTAAGCTTACATGCAAAATAAATTTCCCGTCATTGTCAGTATATTTCTGGTTCAACTGCTTAGAGGTCATTGTTGAATGCAGTTGCTGCTGTACATCATGTCACCGCCATCTCGGGTTTGCTCACTAAATGCTGCAATGTCGAGTCTAATATTATTCCAATGGTTATTTTAAGCGGACAGAGACAATAACTGACAACTGGATGTAGTAAATTCCAGTAATTGTTCGAACAAAGGGTTACAGGGTATCTTTACCTCAAGCTAGTTTTACATTTAAGTTCAATTTGTGAACTACTATATCAATTGAGGACGTTATTGAAATTTAACGCCATCTACGCCATCTATGTTACGGAATACGGAAAAACATCAAATGACACATTTTGTAGATTCTTTTCCGAGCCTTTGGAGACAGAAAGAACGGCATGTCATAGTCGAGTATTATGACACCGAAATGTGAAGCGCATTGTTCACATGCCAAATCTATTTTGTTATTGCCTCACTTTAATTCAAAAGGATAATAAATTCCACATAAACGAAAAAAGTCTTTTACACATGTGTGGAAAGAAGTGGTTCTCAAAAATATAAAACCCAGAGAGATTCAAATACTCTTATACATGGATAGTGCGGTTTCACATACTTGTGTAAGCGGAGACCGGAAAAAAGTACTCTAGAGAAGAAGAATGCACGGCAATCAGAAGTATTATGGAATCAATTACTTACCTATTACTTTCTTCTACTATGGTTTCTGTAACATTCTTGGTCAGTGACATTTAAAATGGATGCATTCAATACAGAATGGAAAGTGGATACTGCGATGCTTTGTGTGGTATAATTAGGCTATGGTTTAATTAGTACAGACCTATTTGAAAACTACTGCCACCTTGTCAAATAGGGTAACATTCAGAGGGTAAATAGAATCAGGATTAGGGTAAGAATAAGAGTAAAAGGGGTTAGAATAATTATACAAAGGTTAGAATAACCTTTGGATAAGGGTGGCAATTATATTGAGTGGATAAAGTTGGATACGGATTTACGTATTACGATTTCAAGGGTTATTCGTAAAGGAAATGATATAATTCATTTAGTGATACTAGAAAAAATCACAATGATTTGATATTGCGTTACGCACAGGCAAAACGTTGATCCACAAGCCTCAGCACACTTTACAGGTTGTCGCTGACCACTTCGGCCCACGTGAACCATACACACCCTCCCTTCGCAGCCAGAATCAGCTCCCCGAGTTTCGTACGGGTTACAAAAGCTTCAATTATTGTATCTTACTATAATTCAGTCAATATTTGTCAAATCATCAGCATGAATATCTATTGGCAAAAATAGTTCAATGACAGAAAATAAAACTAAGTGTAGGACCACAAAGTGTTGCGACATCTGGAAATCGCAAGGACACGCAAAACGAGTTCTTGACAATGGGTCAACTAACACAATAGGAATTATTTTCAAATCAGACAAAAAAATATACGTCAAGAACGTTGTTTTAGTTTTGAGGTGAACTTCGGTTATTTTCAACGCAGTCTTCATTGACCATCTGCATACTTCCCGCTATACAAGGTGCCCATGATTAAATAAATTTTGAAGTGATACTAGAGATTGTTCATTAAATCTCTAGTATTCAATACTAGAGCGTATATAAATTAAAAAAATACATTATTGTATCACTATAAATGTATCTTATTTAACTTTTTCAAGAATAAGACTCTTAAATGGAAAAATCTAGGGTACACTGCAATAACACCTGCGCAATAATGCGTTTTACAACCCTTAGCACATGGGTAGTATCACTTATTTGGATACAAAATGAATGTAATGATAGAGACATTATATAACAAGCGTATCGCGATAATATTAAATGAATAACATTTTAGTCATGCAATACGTCGCCGTTGTAATTCTATATCTTAACAAAGGTGCAAGTAGACACCAGAGAGAAATTACGATACGATTGAATCATTCATCTTGACCTCTCGTCGTTAGAACGTAATAAGTTTAAGGGCGTAACTGATATTGTGGAAATCTCGGTTGCATAAAATCACCATTCATCATTTTTGGGGTTCTCTGATTCGAGCTGCCTAATTTCATCACAGAAAAACAGTTCTTGTTTTCAGTTTATACAATCTCGAGTCAGTTAAAAATGTCTTTTATAATTAAGCTTCTTCCCTGTTTAAATATTTAAGCTTTATTTTTTGTTCATCAAATTATTATTTTAAAATATTATTTTAAAAGACATCTTTGTAAAGTTTCCCCCACATTAATACAAAACCCACCTACTTAATCTCAAAGTAAAAGTATAAGAGATCATAATAAGTCACATGCGCGAAATCTATCATTATGATGCAAATTATGCAATGTATTCATTGTGTAAACCAAATCGGAAACATTATTTCCGGAAATATTATATTTCTAATTTGGTTTACGCAATTCATATAATTGCATAATCCAAAGCAATAATTAGAGATACACAACTATATTAAAGCGTCTGCTCTTTTACGTTTAATAGCAGTGAGAGTAGTGATTTGCTGCTACGATTGCTATGATAACAATTCGTTCATAAAACATGTTATTTTTGTTGCCTATTAAAATTTGAAAACGATCTATAAAAATCACTTCACCTTTGTTTAAACTATGATCTATTGTTAACTTGAATTTAGTACATGGTATATCACTATTCTTACTCACTTACTCACCTCCTCTTGTGTTTAGTTGTTGGTATTTAAATTCCATATAATGGGTTATCCCAGTTGTAATACACCCCTAAAGAAGACATGACATTAATCTTCCAGCCAGGGAGTGTTAATTTCGAATGGGGTTACCAGAATTGGTGACTCCATTTGAAATCTACATCGTCTGTGTCGAAGATTAAGGACTTAGAATACCGCAATGCGTTAACTTTCGTCTAACTGAGGCATATTTGTAACACGTCTAACGACGGGGTTTGCAACCCATCTGTATATTTGTTAGGAAGCCAATCGACGATCTATCACATGGAAAATATAGAGAGCTACTGTTATTGTTATCTTATAGTATAAGAAATAGCATTTGCAAAGCTGCAGTTTGCAGAAAACCCCATTAAAATTGAACAAACAGTTCCAAAGATATGAGCAATTAAAGAGTTTCTGAAACAACAGGAAACAAAAGGAAATATTGCATTTGTTTGGCTTTATCTCAAAATCAATATTTCCGAGTTCCGACTGATTTTGCTTGATCGCATCACATATATAGGAAGTTTCATACCCATAATGTTAAGAAAATTTGACACAAATGTGTATCTGAGCCTTACCCTCAAAATTGGATGGTCTATCATAACGCCGCCTAAAATGAGAGTAATGGTCCGACAATTACATGAAGCAGTTGGCGGTTTGTTTGAGCTTTTTAAGGCAATAAGGGAACAATTCGGGATACATCAACCGCCCACCCCGTTAGAACAACACTGATCACACTTACTGATATAATAACTTTCGAAAAACTTCGTTCTAAGTGTCTTCAAAGTTTTCCTCACGAGCTGCTAAACTGTGGGGCTTACTACGATAAGCTTTCTTTTTTAAGCCATTACCGTCGTGTGTGATAGTTAGGAATAGACGACATGACAGGTTGAATGAAATAATGTCCCAAAAATGGTCAAATAATCAAGAATAATATTGTCATGACCATTAGATATGAATACTGTACACGCATGCCTAGTATTGGGCGTATAGTATTTGAGAGATCTTGTATTTTGAAAAGAATGCCATTGCTGCGCTACTTATAAACCAATGATATTATGGACACATAATTTATCTTTCTGACATTTAACAAAATAAAGTTTAATTGATTTGTTTACCAATTTTACGATGAGCGTTTGAATTACAATAGACCTTCCATTTTTTCAATAATGTAATCAAAACGATTGAATAAGAGAATATGCTTATTCAATATATTTTATTCCCCATATTGTCTTCATGTGGAACGACGTGGAATGGTAAATTGAAATAACGGCCGTCGTTTTAATATGACACAAGTTATGGCCAATTGGATAAGACAGGAGGATACAGCCTCATGAAGCAGAGGTTGGCATGTGTGGCACATGTGGTAGTCTTAGTAAAGGCCTGTTCAAAAGTCTTTCTTGACGATTAAGCTATACCTAGGATAAGGAAGAGCTATGAATAAAGCTAAGGTATTTTTTCCTACGATGATTGATAACACGAATAGGTTAACACTTCGGAATTTTACAAAGTTGTTTAACGGAAAAATTGAAAGTCTGGCAAAAGACTTGGAAACTATATTTACTATTTGGAAAATTCCGTAAAGAAGCTCACGATGTTGAAATTGGTACATATATTTGGTACCTGTCATTGGATTATCGTCAAATTTGAGAATTATGTGTAACCTATTTGCCAATAGTCTTGAAAAAGCCCGGGGCATATGACAGATTTGTAAACCATTTATGATGATCAAATCAAATGTATTATTATATTGAGGCAGAAATATAATAAATTATTGCCCTTGTGGAAAGAGGTCAGCATAATTATATGACAAATATCACGGAACGGTTTTATTATTTCTCCATTTGAAGGAGTGTTGCATTAATGATGTAATGCATTAATGAAATGAGCTACTTCTACAAAAGAATAAAGAATAGACACAACTTTGAATAACAGGGGCGGATTTAGAGAGGGGGCGCACCCGGCGCGCGCCCCCTCTATTTTTTGCAAAGCGGCGCCCGACTTAATGTATTTTTGCAGAGCGGCGCCTGACTTTGTGTGGGCGCCGAGCCGCAGCGGCAGCGACGGTGGCTCGGCGCCCCCTCTATTGAAAATTCCTGGATCCGGCCCTGAATAAATTGATACTGGTGGTTAAGTGGTCAGCAGACATCTGATGTGCTACAACTTGAACAAGAAGGATTAAATGTAATCAATCATTCATGTCGGAAGGGAAAGGTGTTGTCACTGATCCTGTTTGGTAAGAAAGTTAAACCTGTAATAAGCACGGTGAACATGATCAGAGATAGACAAGAAACTAGTTCCTCCTAAAAATAGAACCTTTTTTATCTATCGAATTTGATTTATGCCTTTTCGACACACACACACGAGACTGCATTAAAGAAATTCCAGCTATAGTAAAATAAAATACGTATAAATTGATTTTGCTTTTTCCATCGATCGTCGTCGTCATCATTATCATCATCATCATCATCATCATCATCACCATCATCATCATCATCATCATCATCGTCGTCGTCGTAGTCATCGTCATCATGATCATCATCATCATCCTCATCATCATCATCATTATCATCATCATCATCATCATCATCATCACCATCATCGTCATCATCATCATCATCATCATCCTCTGCATCTGCATTATATCATTACCTGAATGATAATGATTATGTTCTTTTGGATTTGCCTTGTTAGTTTTTTATCATCTCGATTTGAAATTAACAAACATAATCTATACGAGAAACTATCTGCATGAAGATGGCTTATTCATCACCACGTACCACAACGGACACTGGGAATTTATCATATCATTATTGTATAATTGCAGGTTGCATAAGGTTATACACGACTATGTATGGCAAACACAAATAATCTCTAATTTCTTGACCAGAGTAGCAATATCATCAAGTTCAACGGCATTAATGCCCAAGGGCATCATCTGGACTCTACGTGACATGAACATATTAGCCACAAGTTTATCGTTGTAACATGTACCATTAAAGAATTTTAGATGTTATATAATGCATTAAAATATCTGAAGTATGTAGCTTTCAGAATCGTGGATCATCTACCGTATGTTAAAATTCAGAATAAGAACATTCAATTTCTTCTGGACACAGATCATCTGCATGTATTTTAATTTTAAATAACTTTCATGATGTGTGATTTGATTGTATGAACAGTAGTTGATTTAGAGCAGGGGCTGGTAGTTATTATCTTTGTACCAGAGATGTAGGTTTTCGGGAAATTCCCTGTGTTTGTTTTGGTTTTCGGGGCATTTTCATGCATTTCACAGGACTGGTTTTTTTCGTAGCTTACATCTCTGTCGTGTGTCTCCACCCCCCCCCCCCCAATCCCAAGTACAGGGAATTAAAAAAAATCAGAATAAGAAATGGTTTTCAATCGAAAATAATAACTACTAAACAACATGTTTATCATCACGTTAGAAATCCACAAGAGCGTGAAAAGCTGTCAACTGACTGATCTCTAGTTTAGAGAGCTTATCTATCATTGAAACTGATCGCAACCAGTCTTGACATATTATTATCTGTTTCTTTGAAGCGTTGGTTCGCTTATCTTCTATGACCTATTGACCCAAATTCGGACCTTCGATCTAGATGTTTCAGATGCCAATCACAACATGTTACACATTGGACGATTGTGAAGAGCTCTTTGCAGACGACGGTGAAGCACGCATGTTCAGTTAGCAAATTTAATTATTGCCGCTATAACACATAACAACGTGAGATTTAACGATCTGTTAATATTAGCTATTAATTTAGTTCTCACCAATGATAAAGAGCAAGGATAGTTTGAACATTTTTGCGTGCTTCTTACACTTGAATTATGGATCCGCCTCTGGACCCCAAACCACTGGTTTTCCTTAAATCTGCGTGGCACATTCTCGTTTTTATACAATTTTTTTTAAATCGAGGATCTCACACCTGCTTGAAATCCTAGTTCCGCCTCTGGAGGGCCCGCGTGGTACTTTGCTGACAGGATTTTTGTCCTTTAATCCGCCTCCGCCTGACTGAAGGCCATAACTAATGTATATATATATATATGTGTCTCTGGTGAATGTTAACCGTAGATAACAACACTTGCTGTGTATGAAGTATAATACTATTTGATTGGCACTCTGTGCCAATATAGCTCAGTATAAAAACAATGGTTAATCATAGGGATATCTGCTGCCCACAGATTTATTTAAGCGTATTTTTACAAATGTTTGTTAGAAAGCTTGCTTAGCCACATTAAAGGAATCTACAGTCAAAAATACATGCTCCTACAACTGAATTGAACTCAAAACTGTTGCCTTCATAATTCTTCAAGTAGAATAGAACACCTTCGAATAAATACAGCACTAGTGTTCTTATGGTTCAGTGGTTCGGCGTGCATGGTTTTTGACGTGATCATTTATTGTTTTTTTTACAAACCATTATTATAATGTTCAATTCTAGACCTGAATAATACCAACAGTTATTACACTAATAAACTGTATATAGGCCTATACATACATAGGAATTTTTTATCATAGATTTTCGTTTCTATATCAAAATATTCACCCTTTTCTGCTTTTTGTGGTAATTTTAACACTATAAACTGTACAAATTGAGGGCGCTATTTACATATATTTTAAATTCAAATTAGCCAAATAATATGAGCTATACCTTACATTTCATGATAAAAAGTTTTTTGAAAATTCCCTTGCCATTTGTTAGTCTGTTTGGTGATGTTCTAATACCGTTTTACAAGTTTCTATCCCATACAAAGATGCAAACAAGATTTTAGATAAATAGCGCCATCATTGTTCAACTTTTGTTAAAAATTACTCAGTTTTACATGCCATCAAACAACCGTGGGCGATGTCTGGTAATGACACGGGACTCTATATTAACTGCCTTGGCTCTAGTGTGCCTATTCATATCATATTAGACATCGGGAAATTATCAAATCATAATTATCATTGTAAAATGAAAGGTCACACAAGCCTAATTTAGTATATATGTCCAATACAAATAGCCTCTAATTTCTTGACCCGATCAGCAATAGCACCAAGTTCAACGGCATTGATGCCCAAGGGCATCATCTGGACTCTACGTGACATGAACATATTAGCCACACGTTCATCGTTGTAACATATGCCTTAACAGATTTGTACATGTTGTATGATGCATGCTAGGAATAAAAACATATCTTTAATGGGACAGATAATTTGAGGAAATCATGCCACTTCATCTCATGGTTAAGTGCAAACGACAAAGCCTATTTCCACGTACGGCGACGGTTTTCCTATTTCACTCCCTACTTCATCTTATTGTCAATAAAACAAACACTTCATGGTTTATATTGGACAAATAGGGCTTTTTCCCCTTTAGTAGGCTACTGGCCACGGGATTATCAACCTCAGAAGCCATGTACATGATGTACCTGGGGAAAAAGCGGGAAAAAGGTTAGCCATATTTCCCTAAACCGCGTAGCAATTATATACTATTACATCTTACACATATATAAGAAAATTGTACTAATTAATTGATCGTTTGACGCTACTAAGTAGATTGACCTATGAGCTACATGTATCTTACTGTATATAGAGTACTCCCTATCACTTTAACCATTCCTAGAGACAACAATTCATATTCATTTTTCGTAAACATAATTTTCGAACCGCCAAAGGTTGAACTTGACACGTTGTATCATGGATTCCCGTGATAAAACATCCATAACAAATAACAACAACTTGCGCCTTCACGCTGCGACGTTTTTAAGTCGCGATTTTTTCATGCTTGTTTTTATACGCGTTACGCATATTAATTTTCTTGTTTGTTTTTAGATTGTTTTCTTGTGTCATTTTATAATAAAGCCTGAAGAAGGTACGCTTGGTACCCAAAATTTGCTGCTAATGTATAACTGTTTCCAATCTCCGTTCGTTTTATTTTAAATAACAACAACCATGCGGAGGATAAGTAACTTCATATTTCTTACGTTAATGTATGAATTGGTGTCATTCTCTCATTATGTATGAGATGTAATAAACAAATACTAAATATTTTATGAGCATTATAATCAATCATCTGACAGATGGAATTTAGATAGCCCATCCAGTTTTACAGTTGCTAAGCCCCATCTGAAAGGCGAGACCATTCATTTTGAATAAAATCAGTACCACTGCATACAACAGCCGGGTGATGATATGGTGATTTTATTAGGTTTCGTATTTTAATTAATAAAGAAAAATATTTCATTCAAACTTATAGGTTGGTATCGTCTTATGCTTCTGTATTATTATGCGTTGGTTTGGTTTTCATCGATTGAGGACATTTTGAATAAAGTACATAAACATGGCAAAAAACATAAGGTTTTCAAACATGCAACACTAGCGTTTGTATTGAGCATCAGGATTCATATTTCTCGTGAATATCATAAAATGTCACCATTTCAGTCGCGTAAAATGTTAGGATGGACGGTTTGACACATATATTATGGTATTGTTACAGTTAAATTATTCTGTGGTCTGGTAACTCGTCTTATTTCTAAACATGCCAATATTCAAATGCCAAAGTCAGGTGTAATAAACCTTGTATTAGACAAAAGATGCATTCTGATAAGAATATAATGTCAGTTCTGATAAGAATGCAATATACTGGTTTGGGCAAATATTTGTCTTCCTCCATATTTACTTGCAAAAATGTGTAACCCCCGGTTAAGCATCGTCGGTTATGGTCAAGAAAGAAATCTCTTTCTTCCATGTTATGATGTAATATAGGGCATCATCATTATTGTTCTCACACATTGCAATACTACGCAAGGTATGCATCTCTTTCTTCCATGAATAGATTGACCAACACGTCATGTGGTCTGTCCACTACATAGAAATGAATGTATTTTTGACAATGTATTTTACGTAAAGGAGATACGCATCCTGCACAAGAACAAATAAACACAATGGGGAACGATTGCTCGCTACGAGAGGAAACTGAATACTAAAGTATATTAAATAAGAAAGAATGAACAGTTTACCAACCCAAAGTGTTACAATTAAACATGACAACAAATAAATACAAATCCCGACCGGCACACAACCCAACTTGAAAAAGAAACCAAGGGAATGTGCCGGCATGGGAATCGAACCCGCGACCTTCAGATTTCTAGACGGACGCCCTATCCATTAGGCTACCAGCTGATAAACGGTGGTTAAAACTGGGTCTAATGTAAGCAGTCGAAGTATATATACAATACACACAAACAAATATTACGAAAGTACACAAGTGAAGGAAATCAATACCGATGCTTAATCGTTTGGCCAATATGATGTAAGTAAAGTATGTAATGGGGATACGCATCCTGCACAAGAACAAATAAACACAATGGGGAATGATTGCTCGCTACAAGAGGAAACTGACTATATTAAATGTATTTTACCATAGCAACGCGGAAAATCCGTTTTCAAAATACATTTTTGCTGTAACTTTGCATGCACTTCAAAATGGAAGCTCCAGGAAGAATTTCAAGTTGTCAGATTTATCCAGCAAGTGACTCTTTAGTGACATTTTTAAGTACAACTTCTAAGATAGTACATGAGTAATATTCAAAGATTTATTTACCGTTTGTGAGACGATTTCAATATTGTTCATACCCCAAAAAGTATATGAATTATACTGTTCAAAAAATTAAACAGATATGAATTTCCATGGGCAATTTAGCCACAATTTTGGATCTCAAAAGATGATGTTGTATTGTTTACATTGAAAGTAGGTCCACGGTTCGCGTCTCATTACGTAATGTGATTAATTAACGACATGACGCTACACTGATAGCAACCGGAAGACTGCATCTGTCATTGACAAATTATCGTGGCCAGTCTGGATCTATTATTATATTCTCAGAAGCCGGTGTTCTCTTAGCTCCCTTGACTATTGACCCACATTCGGAATTTCGACCTAAATATTTCAGATACCAATCGCCGGGACCAATCGCAACATGCAACACATTAGACGACGTTAAGGACGGATGGTGAAACACACCAGCACACTACGAGGAGAGTTGTACCCCCCCCCCCCCAAGATTTTTTATCCGTCATAAAAACCGCACGCGTTTACGCCCAAACGACCTAAGCTAATCGTAGATCCATCCTTTGCGCTCATTTTAGTCATAAAATTCTTAACACCAAGCAATTCGGTTTTCGGTCAAAGCATTCTATCTTTAGGGCTATATAGTATGGTAGACATCGTAGTTACTGCAGCAGTGAAAATAAATAAAACGACAATTGGAATATTTCTGGACTTGTCAAAAGCCTTTGATACACTCGATCATAATATACTCGTACATAACACTATAGCTTTCATGGTATTGTGTTAAAATAGTTCAGAAACGATCTAAGCAACCGAAAACAATATGTTTATTATAATTTTTTATAACTCAGAATAAAAAGAGATTATATGCGGTGATCTGCAAGGATCAATCCCGGGGCCACTTCTATTTATAATTTTTGTTACTAACACATCAAAGTACTATATTTTGTCCTCCTTGCAGACGATACCAACATTTTGTACTCGCATAAAAACGTTAACGCCAGACAAACATTGTTAATGAAGAATTAAAGGAAGTAGTTGGTCACCAAAACAAATTAGATGATACTAGGCACACCCAAAATGATATCGATAAATCAGGACCTGTAAATCACACTAGATCATACAACTTTAGAAAGAATACAGCAAACACAATTTCTGGGTTTGTTGTTGTTGTTGTTGTTTTTGTTGTTGTTGTTGTTGTTTTCTTTTCTTTTCTTTTTTTGTATTTTGTTTAATGTAATGATTTTAATGGAAATAAAACATGACAAAAGAATGTGAAAAATATGCATATAAAGTCTAATATTATATTTGATTAGCACTTTGACGTTACCAAAAATATATATAGCTAGCTAAGTCAATGTGTTTTTATTTGGGAATTATAAATCGATATAAGTTGCTACATATGAAGATAATATTCTTCATTTCACTTCATGAAAGATGTTATTTTTTATTCATCTCAGCTTGTATGTATATGCTTATGTATTGAAAAAACATTTGATATTATATTACATACAAT
Organism: Amphiura filiformis; assembly: GCF_039555335.1. Lineage (NCBI taxonomy): Eukaryota > Metazoa > Echinodermata > Ophiuroidea > Amphilepidida > Amphiuridae > Amphiura > Amphiura filiformis. The sequence goes on from NC_092628.1 coordinate 58,566,809, forward strand.
AACGATATCTTTACTATCTTTTGAAAATTGACCATTGAGTACAGTGCAGAAAATTGTATTTATATTATTTCATTATAGTAACGTATTACATACTTTGAAGGTCACTCCCGGGTTTTGTGCACACGACAGATGCTTATCATCCATTCATGTCCCTTGGGCAGACTCATCAGTATGATAATTTGCCAAGGAAGATTCTGCACTCCATCCCCTAACAGAGCAATTATATTCCTGAAACAGGTGGAACGGAGAGACCATGGATGGTGACTTCACTATCTTTGGCTATCTTTGGAGAGACAAAATGCATTCAACCATATAATAGTGAAGGACCATGAATCAACAAATCAACATAATAGCCTGTATTAAGAGCATGGTGGCCTACGGTTCGGCCCATGACCGCAAGGTTGTGGGTTCGAACCCGTCAGGGCCAGCGGGTTGGATCCGTGGGCAGGAAACTTTATCGCGCTTGTCCCACTCCTCCCAGGTGTAAAATGGGGATTTGTTATGGTTATAGTCATACTAGCGCCGTCATTTGTGGCTGCCAAGTGGTGTGATATATCCTAGTGGCAGCAGCATATATATTTAATACCCGTTTCCCTTTAATTGCGGATCTAAGGCGCTATATACAAGCCTACATTTATTTTATTATTTATTTATCCACAAGATATAAAAACAAGACAAGGCGATGCTGCGTCACATATAAATTTGGTCATATTCTAGCCTACAGATGTATGTTAACTTATTTTTTCAGTTGTTGGATAGGAAGTGTTTTTCCGAAACATGCAGCTTTCATTCTGAAACGCCCAGACAGGCAGTTTAATAAATCATGGGAAGCTTGTTTTGAAAGACGTGCATGTGGCTGATTCGAAGTAGGTCTTACCGCTTTATAATACCATTATGTATAATATATCTTGAGCAAACTGGTCTATATCCGGCCTACATAAGCCGAAATAACCATTTCAAAGTAATTATGTGGCAGTAAAACTAAGCTCACTTTTATTAAAACCATTACTTTAGGACATTTTGAAAAACAAAATTATACAATGGTAATAGTAAAGCCATGATTAAAATGCTTTGCCAAAGAACAAATATCTTGTAGCAGTTGAAAAGTGGGACAAAATAACAACTGTGGTTGGCGACATACGCTCATTACCCGACATCTGGCACGTAACCCTACGGCACAACATGTTTTAAATATAGAAATTATAGGAAACTATGTAACGCGGATAATTTTACACTCGAAACACTTTACTGGTACCGACATCTCCCACCTGTGCTCAAAGACAAGGATACACTCTTTAGAGGAACAAATGTATAATGTGAAACGAAATCCAAATGTATTTTTACACTATCAAGGCTTAATTTGGATACAGAGTATAGATTATGAAATAAGCTTCCGGGGCCTTCTTTGGCCCAAAGATATTTAGCCAGAGCTGTGGTCTTTGTCCAGGATTATTTTGGCCACGAGGTGATTTTCCTAGATGATCCAGCTAGGCACGTCAATTTAAAGCGACAAACACATCGATACATAGCCATGAGCGAGCTGTTATCGTACCCAATGATACCCTCCAGACTATACTTGGTCAAAATACGGTCAATGCTACTTGTTGCTTGCAGTTTCGTATGAGCATGCGTAGTATTCTACTGATATTGATATTATACTTAATTCTGTTGTTGTTAGTCATCGGCATAATATCTGCCGATGAAATTGAAGAATATAAATCATATGCTTGTGATATAAATATGAGCAAATCTTTGTAAAACAAACGGCATGTTTATTTTTTAGAGATAAAATGGCTGTGCTACGTTGTTTTTCCAGATCCCGGGTTCACACAGATGAATAGCTTGTAAATTATTGGCTGTATGTTTACAATTTAAATTGCATCGAAATCACCACGCAAGGTACAAATCAAATTACTGGGAATTAAAATGGGTTTTTTTCTTCTTCTAACTACATCATCATAAATATGTATAATTATTGCATATTATATATTTGATACATAAAAGTCTCACCAAGCTTAACTGTTATTGTATTATGACCAACATTCTATTTGTATAAATATGATAAAGAGTTTGTAATTTTAGTTTAAATTATACCTCGTAATTTTAGGGAAGTAATTGAGGTCCTAATAAAATGGAGGAGGCTCCATTGTATGCTAACATCATAAAACTATTCAATTGCTCGGTAAGTTTGTACAATCTCGATGGAGATACATTTTATACGTTTTGCTCAGAAGCCTTTTCCACCAGGATTTGGTTTGCCTCTTTGGAATGCACAAACTCCCAAAATGTTTACTGTTTGTCAGCAACTACCAACTAAATGAAATAATGCTAAGGTTCTTCCATACCAAGGTCTGATGACCCGCTGTATAGTGAAAATATATCTTAGATCTGAAATCTTTTTTTTTTTCTTGTTTCCATATCCCGCTGCAAATCAATTTTAAAATGGCGCAAACATGTAACCTACTTTCATGCCTATCGAGGTAGTTTACATAAGCTCCGGGTGACTGAACTATCCGATTTCATTGGCCAGTCCAGAATCAACAGATAATATATTGAGAAATGTAATCTAAATTACATTAGCGGTCCACATAGTTGTCTCGTAATAATTGCTATAGGCATTTGACATCATTTAAACCTTTTCGTGTGATATCGCGTACACCATGCATAGGGCTGTTTACTTCCAATGAATTTAATCCGTTACAGCCGCATTAGAATTTTACTTAACTTTAAAGTTGTCAAAATCCAACCAATCGCTGTCTCAGCTTTTCATTCATCGGCTCCTTCTAATTTGGAAACATCCTCAGATTAGAGTACCCTTCGTATACTAAAAGTAATTATTATATCCACATGTGGTGCATTACGTGTTTTCTACAGGTCATCTTCCCTCCAGCTTTCATCACTTCTATTCCTAGGTCATTCAAATATCATTTCCGTTTAGAAAAGGCCAGGTTAGAAGTGTTGTTCACTGGTCGTAAGCTCACATTGTGTGGGCATGTGTCCGATAAAAACAATCTTGTAAGGTATCGCTTCCTCAATGTGTTAGCCAACGACCTTGTGTACTGTTACAACGGCTTACTAACAGAATCATGGACTCCTGCATGTTCTGGTTGTCGTATTTTCTCACTAATAAACGCTACCCAATTAAGGGAAGGGGTATGAACGTTTGGACAGTATTTATTGTGGGACATTAGAGCACATCAGACATATCGAATTGCATTCTGAATACGAAGAATGTCCTTCTGATATCAAATAATTTTGATTTTTTGAAATTCGCAATGTAATACACATTTTATGGCAAATCATTAAAATTGATATTTTTGATATTTAACAGTACTTGAAGTAAACTTTATAAATCTGATGATTTATACTTAAAGTGTATGTAGGTGGGATGAAAAGCCGACGATCAATTGAAAATGTTGACCTTTCGTGTTGAAGTATTGGTTTGTTTTTCCCAAAACACCAAAAAAAAATTGATCGTCGGCTTTTCCTCCCAGCTACATACACTTTAAGAATATATCATTAGATTTATAAAATTTTATTTCGAGGACTGTTATATATCAAAAATTTGTAACCATATCTTACCTTTATCTATACTCATATTGTTCTAGCTCTTTTATCCTGTCGATAATCCATACCTTAACATTAAAGCCTAACCCTAACGCTAAAATCTGTGGGTGGCCATACTTATTCTAAAGTCTTGCCGAAAATTTATTTCCCGAGATCAAGTAAATCACTTGCATAAGATTTCTTATCGGGGCATCTAACCATCAATGCCGTATATCACAGTTTCAAATTTTCATTATTTGTAATGTGCGAGTCAAACCTTGAAATCTATTAGCATTGCAGTTTCATATCACATTTGTACATATATTTTTAAAGGCAATACATGAACTCATTTCCTTTAAGGGTTCGTATTCTAAGGTGTTTTAATTTTAATTTCATGTTCCTCTCAAACCGTGCTCCCTAAAACTAGTAAATGTTGCAATTTCCCATAAGCATGGTCTCGATCCAGCCGGTAACAAGAACACAACTTGATTGACCTTGGAGTTCCCTAATTATACTAAACGCCCTTCTGTTTCATCCTATGTGTACGTATTACTTTTGTCCAATGCAAGTTAGGCCACAGATTCTAGGGTCTATGGCGTGCTAATTATAGGTTAATGAGGGCGTATTACTGTTGGGAGAGAAATTAGACAAAATAATGCACGCGCGCTTCGGGGCTCGTGCATTAGACGCATCAACATCAGCGCAAGTACATTATTTTGTCTAATTCCTCGAGCAACAAGTAATACGCATTCATTGACTTATTTCATACACGAGAAGAAAGAAAAATGCGTGATTTTTCTGTTTTTATAACGAATTATCACTAAATATGTTGGATAATAGAAAGAAATATAAATGCATCAACCCGCCCGAAAAATGATTCAGTCCTACGCGACGCGAACGCGCGAGAAACACTGCGCGTAGTACGCGGAGTGCACAATATGCACAATCAATGAATGCTTCGTATTTTTCTAACGCTTGCTCTGATTGGTTCTCGCTATCAAAGAGTGTCCAACAAATAGTTCATTGCACAACGGTGTGAACTAATCTAGCAATACCGGGTGTAACAATAAAATTTATACAATTACAGTTATGGCACAAATGTTATATGCAATACAATCAGTAATATCTTGGCTAAAAGAAGACGTTTAGTTGGTTTCTTTACTAGCTTGGCTTCAAAAGTTATGTCCGATTAATTAAATCGTCCGGAAAACGTGTTGGGCCACTTTTGCCCTGTTTACGCATATCAAGTTTGAACCGCGTATATGCTTATCGTGCATTAAACATCAAAGAACTGGCACAAAGGAATTATAAGTGGCGTTTCTTCATATAATTAACATGAACTTATTAATAATATGATATTTCTTTAAAATCTATTTAAATGAAGTCATGAAATTTCTTTCAAATTATCTTATAAATAAAGTAATTTCTCATATCCCTGAGATATCATTGGTAAAACTAAGAACAGCTTTTGCATCAATAAGTACAAAAGAATAATATTTTGAAATTTAGTTCAGCTGGGCTTCTAGCTGTTCTGGGGCGACCACTATTGCCAGCATTTCTGTTAACAAATTCTACATACTTCTCATTGTTATATGTAATTGTATGCCTTGATGGAAGATATGAGTTTGGAAAATGAGCTATAAACAATCTTATGGTTTCTGCTTGACTCCATGTGCTACCGAATGTCACAACCATAAAAATACGCTCTTCCAACGTGAATTGGGGTTGAAGTTGTTGAGCTGCAGCCACGATTTCTAGTAAATGAGGTTGTTATGTCAGTGCTTAGTCGTGACTTTTAAAAACTCAAGGAGATATTCTATTATGCAATCATTTCTACCACTTCGAATACCCCATTGTTTAAAACTACCTATCATAAGAGCATCGTCCAATTGGTCCATGGTTCAACTCTATTCAGTCACTTTTGTAACACTTAGACAAAAGTGGCCCAAGCGGTTTTAAGACTAGGTTGCATAATTGGCCATATCTTCACTTGTATACCGTCGATTTTATTGAAACAAAGCTTAGCCGGTGGCTAAAGAAATGATCTTGATAGACATATAAATATCAAACCAAAAAATAAGCAGCATACTTGTGTCATTTTATTTTCAAAATTGTACAAATTTTATTGTTACACCCTGTATGTATACAAAAGCAGATATATATTAAAAAAATAAGACCCTTCGGGTTAGGTACTGTGTATGTATTATACAGAAGGCATTACACCAACCAAATATTGTATCAAGTAAAACATATTGCATTTTGAAAAGTACATCTACCTTATCGTATTTTCAGGTTTGTGTGAACTAATACTTAACCTGAAAGTTACAAAGCAGAATAAGCTTCCCTTGGCATCATTTGTCACTTTTAACTTATACTTACATTTTTCACACGTCAGAGGTAACCCATTATTTAATGAATAAAAACGCTCTCCGACCACAAGTCATTTGAGTAAGCGTCATTTGGTAAATACCATCGGATGGTGTTGTCTGTTTTCTTACCAAATCAGAAAAGTCACGGGTCTGATGGCTGCTTTGTGGTATTTTTTTTTTAAACGCTACCACCGTATCGTAGACTTCCATGTGCTACGTACTTTTGCGCGTTTAATTTTAATGTGATTCCGCGCATGTGTGTACGTGTTTACGTTGGTGCTTCGTTTGTGAAAGTTTAATCATAATTCGGGTATTATAATTATGGCTATAAGTATCATAACCATAACTGTAACAGTAACGGTCCAGTGTGGTGTTAGAAATATTTAAAACGGTGCATTTGTGATACCGCGAAATTGTATCGCTCTCAAAGATCAAGCACAAATTTGCGAGTATACTGAATTATTCAAAATCTGCTGAGAAATCGCAGACGAAATTGACAAAACAAGCAATTTGACGAATTCAAACTAACGAGCTTTTAGAACCGCAATTGAAAACGCTCAAACTCCTGTTGCTATGAGATTGAAGTGATTCACAGCTACGTACCTCAAATGGTATGCGATTGCATGTGCGCGTTTTCCGCGGATGTGTGTTTGTGTTTACGTTTCCGTATCGCTTGTGAATATTTTGACACCTTTAGTCGTAATGCCTGGGTATGATTATAGGTGATGTCATGGTATTATAACTACAACAGTGACGGTTTCGGTGTAACTGTTCCAGTTATTGCGTTAGAAATATTCCAAACAATAAAAATACATGTAAGTGACAGGCATTGATTAGGCATTGAGCTAAAAAACTAGCCCCAATTTGATTTTCCCCCTTTCAAGGCGATTAAAGTACAAAATGGACATGCAAGGCAGCTACGTCAAGCACGACTTATTTAACACCCACAACTACTTAATGTTTATTCTTAGCATGTTAAGCACCCAACATGACAAGGAGAATTGCTGAACAGAGTTGACAAATGTGCTAATGTGATAAGTGAGTCGAGTTAACATGAACTTTTACAGTGAATTACTTCGTTACATTTTGAGTTGATGTCGAGTTAAACTATTGCAACTATTACTGAAAAGATCGAGTGTGGTCTACTGCTGCTCTATAATGGACATTATAGCGATTCACACAAGATAATCTAGATTCATCCAGACCCAATAAAGGCTTCCGTCACCCGCTTATGTAATACATGAGTATTGAGACGGATGGTGTCAACGCCAGGAGCAATTCAGTTCTCACGAGTTCAAACGTGAACCAAAAACCAGATCCGAAAGCGCTCTATACCGTTGCTATAAATCGGTTGACAATTTTTTTACATGCCGGGTTAGATGTTCTGGAATCAAAGTACTTTCTAACATCTTCAGATAGAAAACTCTCTGGTTTGAAGGAAAATCATAAATATTCGATTGGGTGTTATACAGTATCATAATCATGGCAGAGGAAATGCATACTTCTTTTGCATCATGTATGTTCTAATGCATTTTTTACAGTTATAAAGAAAAAATAGATTCAAAGCAGATCTATCAAGTCCGTGAAAAATGTCAATAGATCTGTTAATAACATTGACATGAAAAATTACAGTCTGTTACGAGTCGTACTTGACTCAAGGCCAAAATCACCTTTTTCCCGAACTCACACGAATGCACAACACAAATACACTGTTTCTTTAAATTAACAAAATCTAAGTCTTTAATTGAAAACAGAGTATGATTGGTACATATAATAACAATATCGCATATACAATAAAATCACACAATGACAGTTTTACTATATCAGTACTTAACCAGCTGTCTTCTTGTTGGTGATCCTAGAGTTCTTGCAATGTTCTGGACGACTGATGTAATATATCCTTATTCACTTGTCCTGCGAAAATCAGAGAAGTCCATTGTACACTTGCATTTATAAATCCTTGCGTATAAAATCCTCATACGAAAATGATGATGCTTTCTCCAATCTCCTTTGCGCTGTTATCTCCACAAATATATCTCCTTGCGCTGCTTTCTCCACAAATATATCTCCTTGCGCTGCTTTCTCCAAAAATGGTGTTTCTTTCACCAATCACTCTTTTTCCAGGGAATAGGTTTCTTTAATACAGCTCCGCTGTTTTTTGACAGATGCGTGGCCTTCACAAACCCAGCAAACTCCAGCAATTTGACAGAAGAACTTTTAATCCTTTGATGAGGAAGAGCACTTTTGTGTGCTCGCTGTCTTCTTCGTTGCTGTATTAAAATTAGCTCAATTATTGGCTATATAAACTGGTTAAAATGTATTTTTTTTTTTTTTTTGAAGCACGAAGACCATCACACACATGTGGAGTTTTCAATCTCCAATGACATTCTGTAAAGTCCCAACAAAAGCCTCCAGCTTTTTATATCAGTACTCATGCAAAAAACCCATCATCTATTAATAAACCATTACTTCAATCACTTTTTCACAACATTGCTGCAATCTTGGGATTTCCCAAGATTAATTATACACATTCACATTACATCACTTCCTGGGGGGTTTTCCTGATGGTGCAATAATGAACTGGGGCTTTCCAAGTTCCAAACATAGCTCTGACTTTGTTTACAATAATTTGGGGAATTCAAAACGACTTTCCACATCATTATCTTGCACGTACAAGGGGTTTTCCCATCTCATGAAATACTTTCAGCTTGTAAACAAAGTTAAATAATTAAATTAAATCAAATTACTCAGGGCACATCACAAGTCTAAGGACTAAAAACAAAAACTAGTATATACGTAAAACAATCAAAAACATGTTGACTACCTAATATACACCATAAGCCAATATAAATTGTAATGCATGCTCCTTTAAATATAATACTATTCGAAAAAGCAAGCATATTAGTTATATTTACGTTGTTATTTCGTATCGCGTCCTACTTTTCTTGACAAACATAAATATCATGGCATCTCACAGGATATCACCATTATTGACTGATCAACAAACTACTTTGCTGTAGTTGTATTAATAACTACCAATACCACTTGCTGTCGTACCCTAGGTATTTTATTTATTTCATTATTTAAAGTCGTCTGTTCTTACTGAATATTAGAATAAATGCATCTTCTTCACAGCAGTCCTTGCCACATGTCATATCTGTATAATTATTAACATTTTAATATCAATTTGGCCGAATTAGGTTAAAGAGCTATACCCGTATGCGTAAATGATTATTAAGCTCAATATGCCCGTATGCATAACAGCAACATAGCATAAACCCATGACCTTTAACCTCTGTTTGATGAACTTTGACCTTGGATGAGATTAATTAATTTATTTATTTATTTAACTGACCATGTTTCTTTCTTCATTTAAAGGGTTAATATAATGCAATCACCAGCACAAATTGGTATAGGCCTAATCATAGGGACTTTTATTGAGCCCGATTCCTCCGATTTATTTTACCAAGTTTAAGGGGGTACTACACCCATTGATTTTTGAAGTGGTATGCAAAATGAAGGGGCAAATCTTCTCGTTTTATTGGTGGCATCGGTATCAACGTAGCTTACATGCTTTTAAAAGTAGAAGCCAAAAGGTGGTACATCACTGATGATTTAAATTCACTTCATTTTGGAAAGCTTACTATCAACGGATTTCGTTAAAATTTTGGATATGTGTTGCTAACACATTAGGAAAATAAAGTTGATATGTAAAATGGGAATAAGTGGTTCCTGATTTCTTTTATGACTTCATGAACTTGGTGCTCCACAACTATCAAAAAAGGAACTGGTTAAAATGCTTCTATTTTCAATGTTGAGCTATATTTTGTATTTTTAACTAGCGACATTATTTCACTGAAACTTAATTAAGCCACAGGTAACAGGTTACCACAACCATACTACAGCAATATTGAAAAAAATTGTATTTCTTGTCACCTATACCACCATATTGGGTAGTTTTCCGTAAGCTTAACTTTTGTGATTTTGGTAACTATTTTATATTTATTTGTGAAATCCATCTCAACTAGGCATTCTAAATTGTACTCACCATTTACATCCCAAGGTATATTAGTATATCCACCTTGCACTTCTCGACATATATCCAGTTAAAGACAGAATATCAAAATTATGCCTCATTATGATATCACAGACTCTCACATGTGTATTCAAAATTGATGCTTAAATTTGACCTGAACCAATTGACCTATAACCTGACATACGGTGACCTAATAGCCTTTTCTTCTCCTAACAACACATTATAGTATTAAATTGACTAATGACTATGCATCCATTGTGTAAGTGTTTATTTAATTTATTCAGTGTTATATATTTTGCATGCACCACTAGATTTTCTATAGAGAGTATAACAAAGAATTTAATGTATTCTATTCATGTGCCCTACTTGAACATGTTGAATAGAATAAATTATGGTTTGTTATGAAACACGCATCTGAGTTACTAGGATACAGTAAGCAAAAAATATATAGGGCTAAAATGGCTTACTAAAATGGTTTAAAAACACTTTGTACAGCGTGTCCCAAAAGTAACTTAACATTGTGAATTGGCCATATCTCAAATATTTCCTACTTCATACCAAAATGGAGAACATATTCATATAGATTGATCTTTTAGAATTATTCTGATACCCAAAACAGCATTATTGATGACCCTTTGACCTTACTGTGCGACTGTACATATGTGTGTATCAAACCCACAAAAGCAAGCTCATGTGTTCTTTGTTCAAGAACATGAATAATGTGCTTCCCTGAACAAATATAGAGTTGGTTCACTCACTGCGCACGCTACATTTAGGTATGAACATTCATGGATTACATGGCTTAGCGTAAGCGTGACTGCTGTTTTAGATTATAATTAGGATATATTGACAATAGTAAACGTTACTTTAAAACAGTTGAAGTGAAGATGAATTTCCTATAGATCAACGGATTCAGGTCGTATGGTTCTTTGCCGAGACAAAGTCGGACAAACTCACTGAAGCGATGTTTAGGGAACGGTTTAATGTAAATTATGCACTACCCAGCCGAAATACAATCCAGCAACTAGTGCTGAAATTCCTATCAACTGGATCTGTTCATGATCTACTTCGGGCAGGACGTGGAAGAACAGGAAGATCGGCTACAAACATTGATGTCATACGAAGAGCGGTGGCGAAAAGCCCAAGGTGATCAGTACTTCGACTTTCAATGGAGAACAACGTACTGCGTACAACTGTTCATCGAATCCTCAGAAAAGATCTTTAGTAGTTTCCATATAAAACCCAGATAAAACAGAAAATGAAGATTATGCATTGAAAACAAACAAACAAACAATCAAACAAACAAACACAGCCAAATTAAACAAAACAGATTTTAAAATGATAACATGTTATATCGTGTTCACGTCTCAAATGACGGGACTTATTTTGCGTTTATAAAAGTGGGTTTTACGGTACGGTAGATATCCATTAATTTCATGCCAAAGGGTCATGACCACATAGGCATGTTTGGTATCATAACATTTCTAAAAGAATTATCTACATACTGTGCAATTTTTGTAACAACACTATTAACCCAACGCAAGTTATGGCAAATTCACAATGTTAAGGGACTTTTGGGACACCCGGTATGTAGATATATTTTATAAGTTCAGGACATGAGGTGATGAACATATTTATGTACTTCATAAATTTGCAAGAAACAAAAGAAGAGGGGTACTGATGAAAATCAGGGTATTATTCCCCCTTAAGCGCAATTCAGCTGATAGGATACTGTTTCACCCCGTTGACCCCATATGACCTTTGGCCCCGGATGACCTTTGATCTTGGATGACATTAATTAATTAATCTATTAATTAATTAACTTAATTAATGTGTGCATGTATTTATTTTACTGACTACTCCCTTTCTTACTTAAAGGGTTAATATACATGTAAACACTGTATAGAGCAAGTGCATACATGTACAGAATGCATCATAGCTATTTATAGATGAACAGACAGTGCACACAGGGTGGCACTATGGATTTTGGATTTTTAACAAAGATCCACATCTTTACCGATCTCGACCACATGTGACCTCCGCATTACCCTCGCATCAAGGATTCCACCCACCTAGTTACAGACCAATCGGACCAAGTTTAAATTTTGACCTTTGACCTCCGATTTTAACCGTAGGTAGCTTAGGACACTCCCCATATTTTGCTTGATCTCCCGTATGAATTACAGCCCAATCGGACCAAGTTTAAAATTTGACCTTTGACCTTCGACCGCCGATTTTGACCGAAAGTAGCTAAAGACACTCCCCATATTTTCATTGATCTCCCGTATAAATTACAGCCCAATCGGACCAAGTTTAAAATTTGACCTTTGACCTTCGACCTCCGATTTCGACCGAAGGTAGCGTAGGACACTCCCCATATTTTCCTTGATCTCCCATATGAATTACAGCCCAATCGGACCAAGTTTAAAATTTGACCTTTGACCTTCGACCTCCGATATCGACCGAAGGTAGCTTAGGACACTACCTGTATTTTCCTTGATCTCCTGTATGAATTACAGCCCAATCGGACCAAGTTTATAATTTGACCTTTGACCTTCGACCTCCGATTTCGACCGAAGGTAGCTTAGGACATTCCCCGTATTTTCCTTGATCTCCTGTATGAATTATAGCCCAATCGGACCAAGTTTAAAATTTTACCTTTGACCTTCGACCTCCGATTTCGACCGAAGGTAGCTTAGGACACTACCTGTATTTTCCTTGATCTCCTGTATGAATTACAGCCCAATCGGACCAAGTTTATAATTTGACCTTTGACCTTCGACCTCCGACCCCCGTATTTTTCTTTATCGCCTGTGCGAATTTGTCGAGGCTCGGATGAAACCTGACGGAGCTTTTGGCACACACACACATACATACACCCCTACATACATACAACATTAGGCAAATTATAGTAAGATACCGACTCTTGTCGAAACTGCGTGTTATTATGTGGGATATTATTTTCGACACTGACTGAGCGTTGAATGCATAGGTATGTGTAGCTCTCTGTCCACGGAAGTCTCATGAGAAAGACGGAACACTTGTATGATTCATTTGCGCACTTGGTATGTACCGTGTGACATGGCTAGCTATAGTAATTGTGTATGCTCTCGTGAAAACATGTGACGTTTTTGAAAAGATAGATATAAACACATATATTTGAACCAAATATAAGAATTAACAGATGAAAATTTCGCGCGATTTCTCCCAAGTCTGGACAATTATAGTTGAGACAAGCTATACTGTGGACACGTCGCATAACAACGTGATATCTATACCTTCCCTTTGGTCACACCAAGTCTAGTCTGATGTTATCTGTCTTTTGAATGTTGTAAACTAAGACTCCTTGTTTTTCACTTTCTTTGTGTTATCATGAGCTTGAGAATTTGACACCACACTGGCGATAACATGGTATATTATATACGTAGAGGAATATATCAGTGTCGTCTAGTGTTGATTTTGTCCCACAATTATTGTGATAAGTGTTACTTCGTCCACGCAATACGTTGATGACGATGGTCAACATGTTGGCACATCTGAATTCTGTATGGAAGATATGGAATAGTATATAGAATCCTGAAACTGGTACATCGGTTCTTATTGTCTCATCATAAAAAACCACCATTATGGACGGTTCGACAATATTGAGAAATAAAATGAGAAACTTCAGGGATCTTGCCATTTAACTTTGGCCTCTTTGCTCATAGCTCTGGAACTAAAGATCATAGGAAGTTCATACCACACACTTCTGACCGTATGTAAAGATGTACATTTTGGTATGGGTTTAAGGCGGGTCAGTGTCTGCACGTGCAGCAGTCCTTACCGCATGTCATGTCAGTAAAATTATTAGCATTTGAATATCTATTTGGACGAATTAGGCTAATACCGACTCTTGTCGAAACTATAAACTGCGTGTTATACTGTAGCAATAGCAAAGACAAGCTACTGGACACGTCGCATAGCAACGTGATATCCCTTCCCTTTGGTCACACCAAGTCTAGTCTGGTGTTATCTGTCTTTTGAATGTTGTAAACCAAGACTCCTTGTTTTTCACTTTCTTTGTGTTATCATGAGCTTGAAAATTTGACACCACACTGGCGATAACATGGTATATTACATACGTAGAGGAATATATCAGTGTCGTCTAGTGTTGATTTTGTCCCACGATTGTTGTGATAAGTGTTATTTCATCCACGCAGTATGTTGATGTACGATGGTCAACATGTTGGCACATTACAGAATAGTATATAGAAACGTGGTACTGGTACTTATTGTCTTACCATTAAAAAACACATTATATAATGGATTTGTTCGACAATTCGACTTTTGGCATCTTTGCTCATAGCGCCGGAACTGTTGATCATAGGAATATCATACTACGGTACTCGGACCATTATATAAAGATGTATATTTTGGTATTGGTTTAAGGCGGGCCAGAAGGAAGCACATCCTAACAGTGTCATCACGTACAGCAGTCCTTATCGCATGTCATGTGTGTAAAATCACTGACATTTAAATATCAATTTGAACGAATTAGGCTAATACCGACTCTTGTAGAAACTGACTGTGTAGTTGAATGCATAGTTATGCATAGCTCCCTGTCCGCGGAATAGACACGTCTCCTGAGAAAGACGGAACACTTTCATGGTTCATTTGCTCACTTGGTATGTACTGTGTGATATGGCTAGCATTGGTCATTGTGTATGATCTCGTAACAAATGGGGACGTTTTTGAAAATAATCTAATTGTCAGTGTATAAACCACTCACAAACCAATTATTAGGAAAGAAAAAAGTTAACTGGCAAAATCTTCTAACCAGAAAAAGTAGCTTCTGCTGGACTCTATCTCCTTTATGTCTTAGTAGGCGGGAAATGCAAATTTCTTGAAAAGTAACTTCTCACCCTAAAAATATCATTCCAACATTAAGATATTGTACATGTTGTAATGATTGTTAGAACGACATATTAAAGCAAACTACAAAATCGTTTCAAATTGACTTATCTCAATACCGACATGATGGCTGCGCTTATTTAACTTGATCATATTATGTTTTAATTTGATTTTAGGAATTATATGATGGTATTTACCTTGATATTTTGTCGATAATAAATAAGGCTGTTGAACATGTCAATGGTTTGACTGTCATTGATTAGCTGGAGAGGAAATTTGTTGTTTAAACAACACAATTTATATTTTATTTACACCTAAATATAATTTTATGAACATTTCGGTTAATACTTGTTGTCAGTTGATGACATGAATAGTAGACTGTATAAAACACTCACAGTAAAAAGTGAGCGTAAAAAGCAAGAATGTCATTCTTCTTCCTCAAAAAGATAGGTATGAGTTGTAGAAAGTAAATTGTTATTGACCAAGTATCCTTCAAACCGACAGGCTGGCTAATGGATGCGATTTGAGGCATAAAAACATAATCCAAAGTACATGTACCATGAATAAGGACTATGGACTAACAGACTGGGTCAAATATCATGAGCAGCTTATTTGGAAAGCAGCAAACTAATTGAGCAATTGAGCATATGTTTCTTCTTATTACTTTATTAATACACACAAAGCCCATGACATGGCCAACATGCCAGTGCAAAACAACAGCATGGACCAATGCAGGAAAAACAAAGAAAAAAAGGTCTGTGTTGCAGGGGCAAGATCAAGTGTGAACTTCTAAGAATTGATACATGTAATAAACCTGGCATAACAATGATAACAGAGGAAGAAAGCATTAGATAGATATCGGCACATTTTACACGTTCAATTTGTTTGCAATCACAGGCTTGGGGTTATTTGTAGCCAACAGGAAGGGGCAAAAAAATATACCAAGGACAATAGAGAAGGAGAGGAGAATGGGTTATTCGATGGTATTATACTATTGGTCCTTATATAAAGGGGAACCTTTTTTGCTTGAGCGTTTTGATGATGTTTATGTACTTATAAGTTCAAAAGAAACGATAAGTTAATTTCCCATTGAAAGCAAAGTAGGAAAAAAAAGGGGAAGAGAATATGAAAGAACAAAAGTGAAAATCAAACAGGAAATAACACAACTACGGGTAATGCGAACAAGAACATTTCGATTACTAAGACGAAAAAAATCACGTGATTTATTAATATGGATGTTTTATATCAAATACGCTTCAAGGCATCAGAACGACTTGTAATATAATATAGCATTCCTACTATATTTCTAAGAACCAGGAGTTCCTATTCGTTTCCTCCATGTGAATTCGATTACGCAAACCATTACTTTAGCATTAATGATATTGTAGACCAAAATATTCAGTGTAAATTAGGCAACAAGCAAAATTACTAACAAATTAAAGCATACACTATTTTGCAGTGTTTCATATACTTATTAGCTAATTATGTTAGCTGACAAATATCCGGTATTTATCCCCGATTTTTTGTATCAGTAATTTGTGTTGCAAGGTCACATGCATATTTTTTCCAAAATTTTACAGTGCAGAGCAACTGCTGTGTTTTAGTTTTGCTGATTTTACTAGTTAAAAATATGCAAATTTATGCAAATGAGGGTGTTTTTCTATATATACAAAAAGTACGCTCTCAGAAAATGTAGCCTCTTTAATAGCTACAATTAAGACCAAAATCACATACTTGACATGACTTTTCACATTTTTTTGGGCAATTTGGGCACGCTTCCTTGGAATTGCCCATGTCAGCTGCGCTGAGGATGCGAGGCCTTGAGTTAGAACTATCGATGTGGAGACATTGAACCTTCTGATGATAAAATATACACCCTCCTGTAAATACCATGCGTTCACTTGCTCCTTTCCTTGCCAGTTTACTATAGATGAATGCACGTAGAACACACTTATAAATCTCAAAAGTCATTTCATTACTCTGGAATGTATTGTTTAGTCTAGAACATGGTGTCATGGACTGGTGCCTATAAAGTATGATCCGTGTGCGATGTTTACCAAATTCAAAGATGCGAGTGGTATAATAAACTAAATAAAGAATTGAAAAACTTTGGGGGCAGAAATGTACCTTGCTCAGAAAAGGACAATATATTGTAACAAAATTACTTCTGACGTAAGGTTAAGTCTTCTTGTTAAATGCGCTGCTCAAACTATTAATGCTTGTTTAATGTGAACAAAGTCGGTTGATAAGAATTTATTTTATAATCGGAAATTTGTCAGTAAACAAACTGCAATTATAGTAGATCTAGTTTTCGTTTGGCTGTGGGCAAGTACGAAACACTGAACGCTTCAGACATAAACAAGCGATTCACATCTGGAACATGGCATCATGTATTGTCTGCATACAAATTCCCGGCTGTGCGTTTTGATAATATGACACAAACATACAAAGAACCAAGTAAACAAATATATCATTGATGTTTTTTTAATTCAGGAGAGAAGGTAAATAAGTTTGCATTAGCATTCAGCATGATGAATCGTCATTATAGTAATTGGTAAAGGTCTGGTCGTAGAAAGTTCGTCATTTCTATTTTTAAAAAACATGAAGAGGTTTCTTAAAATAGATAGCCTATCTCTTATCCCATTGAAATTATCATAGAAATTTCATTTCAAAAGCAAATGGACACGTAGATGTACTACTAGTTGCGGGGTCCATTGAGGCTCCTTGGTATATGCTACATGCGCGAATGGAATAGCCATAGCCTCTAAACCTGCAACATGCGACGTATATGTAGTATACGAAGACCTTGGCAGTGGATATCTTTTAATCTTTATATGAAGTCACTAGATACATTGAGAATAAATCTTGAAGATTCATAAAATGACTCAAGGATTTTGCTGTATTTTTTATTCACTAGCACTGTTCTTAATTGGACACCACATGACATAAGACCATACCAACCGTGTCCTAATATCTAGGAATACAATGTATCTGATGAGCATACAATGTATGTTGGTAATATAATCATAAGGGTTCAGTCATGGGTCCAGGTCTGTTCATAAAGTATACTTACCCCCCGGGACTTACCCAGACGGCCAAATTATTCATCAAAATGGCCTTTGAGTGTCTGGTTCGTCCTCACACTCATAGACACGACCCGTCATGGATTTTCTTTAAACTTGATCTATCAGGTGATAGACCTTTGTATGTAAGAAAAAATATCAAAAAAATCAACAGACTGTTGCTATAATAACATTCCTTTGTTGTTTTTTAGTGGTTGAAGGCAAAAATTCACCCTAAATATGTCATTTTCAACAGTACAAACGGTGTCTCGGGCAATGTACATAAAGGGTGCAATATTTCTGGCCAAATGAATATCAATACATAGAACTTTTGGCCAGATGTGCAGAATTGTCATGGATAGGTGTTTATTTAGCTTGTTGCCACATTAAGGGGTCGGTCACCACAGTGTGTTTGTGGGGGCATGAGATATGCATTTTCCCCAAAAAACCTACACATTTTTAGATCTTAGATCTTTGGGGACAAAAATGTATATCTTCAATACGAAAGGTCAAACTTTTCGAATGATGGACGGCTTTTTATCCCAGCTACATAATAACGCTTTATACAGGTACTGGTATACAGGTATACAAGACTCTTTACATAGTTACTTTGTATTTTCATGTTATATATGCCAAGTTTAGACAAGAAACTTAGAAGAAGCACATTTTCAGAATGGCGTCCAAAATAGGTGCCATGAGGATTTCAATTAAAGTACACTATAACAACATGCAACAGACCTATTGATGTTGATTAGTTAAAACTTCGGCATATAATTTGAAGGAATTTTTGTACTTTCCGAAATTGTCACTTTTTAACGTGGCAACAAGCTACCAAACCGCCACACTGGTCTATGACAATTCTGTCTCATCTGGTCAAAAGATTGGTCTATTCATTGATAAAGTCATTTAGCCAGAAAAAATACATCCTTTAGTGTGGAAAATGGCATATTTAGAGTGATTTCTTTTGCCTTCAACCATCAAAAGAACAAAGGACTATTGCTGATTTTCTTAATATGTTTCTTACATCCTGGTTAAAGGTCCATCACCTGGCAAAGTTTGAAGACATTTTATGAGGGGTTGTGTCCGTGAGCGTGAGGACGTAGTAAAATATCACATAAATGCAGACGATACCAAATTATAAACTTCACTCAGGTGACACTGTTGTTGCTTTATTAAAACGCAAGGTGCATCAAAAACGTTAAAGGTCCAAACTTGTTGGCCTGCATGGTCAACTGGCAGGTTTAATATGTGCAGGAACTAAATACCACTGTCCTTACATATCACAATGTTCTTTTGGATGGTCATGACCTCGGCGAGTTGGACACTTTTATTATGATCATGGATTATGTTATGCCATAAAATGCAGAGCTTGTGTAACACTTTATGAATTGGATGGAAGTAGCAAGCTCAAATAATTATTATGGCGCTTTTTCTGTTTTATTGTTATCGAAATTTGCTGTTTCAATTCATTGTTCCTGATGTATTTTATTTGCTTGTCTACCTGATGTTTAATGGCGATACAAATCCCTTTCTTATATTTCTTTAATCAGTAGTTAGCTGTACGCGGTCATAGACTCATAATATCCAGAGGCATCTATTTCTCCTTAAATGTCGCTTTTCCCCCTTAGACACACAAAGCGTCGATAAAATGTACATACAATTCTGAGCACATTGAATGAATTCATCGTTTCTTCAACAAGTTGATAACGGCGCCAAAAGGTTTAACATAAAAAATAGAATACAAAGCGATGGATATGGGGTTTTTTCATCACAGATAGGTGTTGTCTACAGGGCAAGATCAATTTACAAGTATAAGCTTAATAACTTCTTAAGATTTCATACCTATAATTACCTGCGCTCAAATGCAAACCTAACATAACAGAGGAAGAACACATTCGATAGTTTTATCGGCACATGTTACACGTTCAATTTGTTTGCAATCACAGGCTTGGGGTTATTTGTGGCCAATAGGAAGTGATAAAAATAAACCAAGGGCAACAGAGAACAAGAGAAGAATGGGTTGCGCTCGATGATGTATTTTTCTTTATCGAATAGAGGAACCTTCCTTTGCTTGATTTTTGATGGTTTTATATCAGTTCAATTGTTCAAAAGAAACGATGAGTTTAACGGTGAAGGCACAAAGGAAAGAAACAAATAAAGGAAGAGAATTCAGAAAAATGAAAGAATAAAATTGAACATCAAACATGAAATAATTCAGCTACGGGTAATATGATTGAACCTTTCGATTACTACGACGAAAAAAGGCTTCAAGGCATTAGAATGACATGTAACACAAGAATACATTCATACAATATTTCTAAGACCAAGCATATGGGGGAACATTTCCCATTCGTCTTTTATATGTGAATTTATTATTCATTACCATAATCCAATAACCTGAACTATAAAGCATTTAATAGGGGTTGCTTTAGGGTCTACTTCAGACACTTTATACGAAGCAAAATATGGACATCTGTGAGTTCAATACCATTCACCATTGTACTTGACCAAAAACTTTATTCATTACACTAAAGAATTCATTCAAGATGTGTTAATAAATACATGTATATTGTTTGTTAGAATTGGACAAATCTCCTGATGGTGTTTGCTTGAATATCAGGAACTATTTGCAAAGGAAGGTTCTGCATGGGCGTGCTCTATATCGAGGCTTAGTCGATCAATATGTCAGCTGCGCTGAGGACGCGAGGCCTTGAGGGAGAACTATCGATGTGGAGACATTGAACCTTCTTGTGATAAAATATACATCCTCCTGTAAATACCATGCGTTCATTTGCTCCTTTTCCTACCAGTTTCCTACAAATAAATGCATGTAGAACACACTCATAAATCTTGCCCTGGAAACATTGACTTATAACATGTATTTGAGGTCATTTCGTAACTCTGGAATGTAATATTTAGTCTACAACATGGATTCATGAACTGATTCGTATAATGTATCATCCATTTACGATTTTATTCCAAAGATATGAGATATAAAATTAATAATATAAATAAAGAATTTACGTTGTTTCTTCTTATAAGACGAATGAAACAGTCACTATAATCTTACTTTGGCTTTGGAAGATGCTCTGCAGTATTATACCTAAAGGACTAGAAATGAATTTACCTTATCTTAGGGGTTGCTTACTGCTTTCTATATTAATATTTTGTATTTTCTTCATGACCATAATACTTGATGAGGAACTTCTATGAACGCATGTCCTGTGAATGGCTTGATGAGAAAATGTCAATTAATCATTACCATTATTAAAACAAATAACAAGACAAAAATAAAATCAATTAAGTATTTTACTGTAACAACAATATTGTAATTTCAGTATAATGATTCCAAGAACTGGCGTTAGGCTGAGTCTGCTTGTTACGTAGCTCAAACGTTTAATGCTTGTTTGAGGAGAATAAAATCGGTTAATAAGGATTTATTTTGTAATCGGAATTTGCCAGTAAACAAACTGCAGTGGTTGGTCTAGATTTCCTTTGCCTGGGGGCAAATAAGAAACACTTTTCATTTCAAAACAAGCGATAAACATCTGGAACTCAGCATATTGTATTGTGTGCACAGAAATTCTTGTTTGTGCGTTATGATAGTTGGTTTGATTTTTAAATAGGAACAAACAAAACTTAACACACAAACATACAAAGCAACAAACATAACAAATGTATTATTGGTGTTTTCTTTTTAATTCAGAAGAGAAGTTAAATAACTGAAGTTTGCATTATGGTCGTAGGTAAAATGAACACATTCCTACGTTATATATATCGTCAAGTAATTTTCAAAGTCTGGTCGTAGAAAAGTCGTCTTTTATATTATAAGAACAAATGAAGAGGTTTCTTAAAATGGATACCTCTTATCCCATTGAAATGTTATCAGTGATAGAAATTTCATTCCGAAAGAAAATGGACATGTAGATAGAATACAATACCAGTGTCCACTGATGCTACTTGAAATCGTGTACTGCTGCTTGCGTAAATGGAATAGCCTCTAAACCTGCAATATGCGATGTATCGCAAGTATACGGAGACCTTGGCAGGTGATCTTTTAATCTTTCGTTTTCATATTATGGCAATGACAGTTTTGAACATTTAAATTTGTGACAATTCTTAATGTTTAGACTCCATATATTTATGACGGCATGCTATACTTGCTGGTAAAGCGGGTAATAAATTTATCTGTATCTGCACACCACCAGCTGTGCACAATGTTCCATATTATGTTGAGCGTAAGCTGATATATCGAGGAAATACGATTGTATTAAAACATGCGCATCGCACTCAAAACGTATCACTCCATTTAAACTTTAAGGCACATACTGAAAAAATTAATTTATAAATTATAAAATAAAATAACACTGGGTTTGAACTAAAGTGTCTTTAAGATGTGTTATTTGACATCAACGCATCTCCACCAATTTTCAGTACGATATGCTCATTTGAATAACAAAAGGCAACAGTTTCAAATGGCATGATACAACGGACTTTGATGAGACTTTTCAAAGCGAACTCAGCTTACAAACAATTAAGACCATTCATCTTCAACTTTTGACCTTTTTTGTTCATTGCTGCGGAACGATAGGTTGTGGGTAGGTCAACCCATACAGTTTCTTATTGTCTGCGGAACATTTTGGTATGAGTATAAACAAATGTGAGCAGTTTTTAGTTTTCATGTTGAGCCATTATACGGTTTACCTTTGAAATCTGGAATTACCTGGGTTGACGAAATTGTGTATTATACCACCCATATACCAATTATTAGGAAAGAAAATATACACCCTCCTGTAAATACCATGCGTTCACTTGCTCCTTTCCTAATAAATAAATGCATGTAGAATACACTCAAAAATCTTGCCCTGGAAACATTGACTTATAACCTGTATTTGAGGTTATTTCATAACTCTGGAATGTAATATTTAGTTTACAACATGGTTTCATTAACTTATTCGTATAAAGTATCCTCCGAATACGACGTTTGCCAAATGTACAAGCTATACAAATAATAATCTAAATAAAGAATTGATATTCTTATAAGACGAATAAAACAAGCAATATAATCATTATTTTACGAATCTTACTTTGGCTTTGGAAGATGTTCCCCAGCATATAGGCCTACTCTACCTAAAGGACTGGAAATCTATTTACCTTATCTTAGGGGTTGCTTACCACTTTTGATATTAATATTTTGTATTTTTTCCATGGCCATGCTGTTATAAGCCTTCATAATACTTGATGAGCAACTTCTATGAACGCATGTCAAGTGAATAATAAGCTAACCGTATTTTTGATGAGAGAATGTCAATTAAACCACATAGCATTATTAAAACAAATGACAAAATAAAAGCAATTTAGTATTTTACTTTAACAAAGATAGTATAAATT